>NC_136496.1:57981473-58053973 GCF_053919585.1 Euprymna scolopes
GCTGATGGCACCAGAATATTTTATTT
Source organism: Euprymna scolopes (assembly GCF_053919585.1). Classification (NCBI taxonomy): domain Eukaryota; kingdom Metazoa; phylum Mollusca; class Cephalopoda; order Sepiida; family Sepiolidae; genus Euprymna; species Euprymna scolopes. The sequence continues at coordinate 57,981,500 of NC_136496.1, forward strand.
TACTTTTTAAACCATGACTTTATATATACGAAATCTCGACAAATCAAAATAAACGAGCTAGCAAAGTCGCCTCCTCCCGTTAGTCTATAATACGCTTTCTCTGTTTGTCGATTGGTCACTCATAGGTAATCTTTAACAGAAATGATCTTGCTAAGAGCACTCAGTAAATAGCGCTTAGTTTACAGACTCGAGATTTGACATAAAAGGTATTGCGATTTGAGAAAATCTTTTAAATTGGTTTTCGGCCAGAAATCTGGCTGTCAAAGGGACAAAGTTCAACAATTTGACCTTAGATGTAAGTTTCTTGGACATGGATCAAACATTTTAACTCGATTGGAGCCGAAAACAATGTTAAGGGGGCAAAATTGGTGTCAAAGTTTAAAAAAATATGACCTCAGCCAATTTTTGGTCTAGGCATTTGAAATCTTACATGAAGTGTATTTAAGTATAGGGCAAGCTTTTTAATCGGTTTTTGGTCGACAATATAGGTACCAAAGAGACCAAAGTTCAAGAGATGTTACCTTTGCGGTCTCTAGCAAACTATTCAGCAAATATTGGGTCTAATCATTTGAAATTTCATATAAAAGGGTATTCAGACATGCAGCAGTTTTTCGGCGAGGATTTGGCTACCAAGAGGTTAAAGGTTAAAGAGTTGATGTTTGCAGGTTCTACCAACTTTCTCCCTATTTTTGAGCATGAATCCTTGAAATTTAAAATGTATGTTACCTCGATATGAGTCAAACATTTATATATATATATATATATATATATATATATATATATAGTAGTTTATAAAATATATATGGCGATTAAGCTACACTGAATATTCTGCGTTTCATCCAACTAGTTGGATGAAAGGCAGAATATTCAGTGTAGCTTAATCGCCATATATATTTTATAAACTACTAACTAGCTCTACCTACGTATTGAGCACTTTTGAAGTAAATACTTAAAGTTTACGCATAAATCTATACTTGCGTATATTAAATTTATGCGAATAAATGAAGTAGTTATATATATATATATATATATATATATATATATATATATATATATAGTTATGGACCGTACATAGGGATGTGCATAAATGGGCTGAACTGCTCGTAATAATAAAAATATAGACTGTCACCACGCTAAAAAATCGAGATTTACGGTATTTAGTAAATTCTGCAAGAGTATTTATTTATGTTGTTAAAAGGTCCTGCCCGCGGCAATTATAACCATACTAAAACAATCATTACCACCAAACACAACAGCACCAACTACAATAAATTCCCGTTCATATTCTGCAGAAGTACCAGTTAGTTTTGTTATTTTTTAATGTTTAGGTGAAATTAATACCTTTAACATAAATAAAAATGTGAATGTTTGGTTAAACGTATTCGAAACCAAAACTGCGAGTGCAATTTTCTGTATTTTATAATATGAAATCTTTATCTGAATAGTGATTGTTTCTCATATTTATGTGTATTTCGAAATATTAATTGCAGGCATTCCCTCGTTCTTTTATGCTAAGAGGGCGTTTGTACAAGCAAGGCTTTTAGTGAAACGTAATATATATATATATATATATATATATATATAGAGAGAGAGAGAAAGAGAGAGAGAGAGGGAGAGGGGGAGGAGAATAAATGCATTTAAAAAGTCGAATATTTTTCCCTATCATATGCCACGTATAACTTCGAAAAAATAACTAAATATTATGGGGGTGAAATATTTTCTACTACCTATGTAAGCTTACGTATTTGCGAGAGTGGATCGAAGTGATAATTATTATTACTTCTTAAACGGTGCGTATTCTTGCGTGAAAACAAACTGCAGTATTAGCGGGAAATAATGAGTGAACAATTTGCATAAGTATTACCTCGTTGTTTTTTTATATTGTAGATAGTTAAAATGATAAATTATTTCATTTTCTTAATACTTTAATTCTTTAATGACATATTATTATGCATATTTAGCGTAGCGCCAAGTGAATAGCTAACTTCGTTTCCATCAACACGGTTAGATCACTGGGATGTTAAACCTCTAAGCTCTTATTGAAGCATCAAAGTTCTAATTTCGACTAAAATAAGCGACAGGATCTCTTAACATAAGTATTAGCCTCCAGGTTTATTACTCTATAGCCAAAAGGCGAAGAAGTTGATGTGCAAGCGTTATGAATAACGATCCTTTCTCATGCACCGGTGAATTTGTTTTCCGGGCTTAATATTAGATTTAAGTAAGAAAAGTAGTCATCGTATTTGTATTTATTTTTCGCGATGAACAAGGAGAAAGAGTGAAATAAATAATAGATGCGGAGGTCAGTTCGCCGCACTAGTAAATAATCTGCCGAAATGTGTATTGAGAGTGCTTAGCTCTGCTTTGCGATTGACTCCTTTCACATATATGCACTGATGTATCTTTACTGGATCACAGGATGACGTATGTTTGCCATTGTTAGCTCCATATTAAACAAAAGCTGATAACTTTCCAATCAATTTCTCCTCAATATGCCCAGCACATGTTTTCGCGTTCCAATATATAATTCGAGATTCAAACTATGATAAACTGAAATTTATGTAAAAATATAAGGATATTAGGACGTGAACTATCTGTTTTTCCTGTGTGCAATTGTAATTCCAATCGGCCTTTCATGCGTTCTTTCGCCATGAGCTTACATTTTAGCAGATATCGTTTATTTTATTCACACACAATATATATATATATATGTATATGTGGGTGTGTGTGTATGTGTGTGTATACATATATATGTATGGTGAGGTGGCGGTGTTGTCTGTCTAATTTCATTTCTAATTTCATATATGTATATATATATATATATATATATATATATATATATATATAAATTCTCAATATTTAAGAAAGAAACAGAAAGTAATCCTTATAAAACTATCAAATCCAGAACATCAAAAAAGTATATATTATTTGCATTAGAAAAAAATGCTATTTTTAAAACAAAATATTCAGTTTCAAATATTTTTTGGAAACCAAAAATTCATTAAATCAAATGAAATTATTTATAAACATTATAAATTAAAATTCATGTAAAATAAAAGGGTCTGACTCTGAATGTTTTACTGCTTAGAATATTGAAAGGCATAAAACCTGGTCCAACGTATCAGGAATGCACAGATGCTGCGTAAAGTAAAAATGAAATAAAAATATTTTACGATGAATAAACACATAAGTTAATTCGAAAAAGAAAATGTCATATATATGTTTGAAGGATTCGAGTACTTTACTAATAGCAAGTATACGCATCAAAGACGTCTTCGTGTCGGATAGTCAATTTATAAGTGTTAAAAGTCGGTTATATATTGAAACAACAATATATAGATTATCCTTCTAAATAGCTGATTGAAAATAAAAAAGCACCGTTTAACAGTTAATTTAAAAAATTATATGGTGTAGGCTAATGAGATATGAATAGTTTTATGTTTAAAGAGATATTTACAATTGAAAATCCTGTCTAGTCATGGCAATAATATTTATCAAAGGCAACATATAATAGTAATTGTATTACAAAATTGAAGTTCTAGGAATTAGAAAACCATTTAAAGAAAATAGTAGGATATCCCGTCGTCGTTCGCGATTGAATATAAAATAATGATTTCTTTATAAAAAAAAATATTCGCAAAATCTGTAAGGTTTAGAGTAGTAGATACTCTTCAGGTTTTGTCTTTTGGGGGCGGGACTATTCGCTGATTCTACACAATTTGAACAGAACTAAGTCGACGTTGCTAACTCAAACTAAAACTTCCTTAATATGTAAGGTTACTTTCATTTTATTTAATGATTAGCTTAAGTTTAATCTTTTGTTAAATAACAACAAAAGAAAAGTAGTTCTTCCGTACTGTATTTGTTCTGCTTTCTGTATATCTTACAATTTAATTTTTATCAGAACTGTGTTGTGATTTAGTCTTAATTTTGGAAAACATACTTTAAATTTAAAAAAATGTAAAATGTAAGTTCTTTATTACCTTATTTCCAATAATATATTTTAACTTTTCGTATTTTTTCGGATCTTCTCTCCTTTTATCCAACAAATATGTCTCCTAAATTGTGTTTATGAAGTTTTAAACTGCAATACTTATTCCATGTTTTATCTAAATGTTTTTATAATCGGTGTTGACATTTTACCTTAACATTTGTATAATGCCGGCTGTTTTCCTTTTCTGACAAGAATCATTTTGCTTCGAAAGCCATAACCTAAATAAATCCCTGCTTTATTCTAAAACACTTATTGACGTGAGAATGTAATAAAATTCCTATGTAACTTTATTCTATCTTTTTAACTTATTCTATTGTTTGCTCCTTTTAACCGCATAGAGGTTTTTTTTTTATCCGGATAGGTTTGTCCTATCATTGAAAATATATTTTTGATCTTAATTTTATTACTATATATATATATATATATATATATATATATATATATATATATATATATATATATGTATGTATGTATGTGTGTGTTATTATGATATATGTATGTATGTATGTGTGTGTTATTATGATATATATCATTTGAGGTGAATAATACTCTCATACAACCCACATTATGAAGAGGTAAACACGTATTTCGAAACGTTCTATATTTCAGATAAAGCCACATAAATCGATGTCCAATATTATTGATCAATATTTTCTACTATGATTTAACACACCATTTTGTGGGGATCGAATACAGTGTTCAGCTTTTGTCCCCTCGTGCTATAACATTTATTAATAACCGGGTCTATTCATGAATACATGCCTTCCATATTCAGCTATGATTTGAACATACTAGTCTTATGAGACTGTAAAATAAGCATAAATAGTGTACGAAAACAAAATATCGGAAATAACATCAATAACATTTGAATAACTCCAAGGTTGTTGAATTTCTATGCCAGTAATTTTCTGCCGATTTTTTCAGTCATATTTATGCCAGGATATCGTGCTCAGTATTCACTTTTAAATTCCATCAAAATTGTAATCTCACGAGTTGTGGATCCCCATAAAAGTAGCCCAAACCTGCACAGTAGAAAGTTGGGGTGCATTAATCCTATTTTTACAAGACATAGATAAAAAGCATGACTTGAGTCTCGTACAAACATGGCGCCACTAAAATGTAAAATGTAATACACCTTCCTCAGGCTATAAATTAATATTTATTTACTGTAAACATTTTTTTTTTCTTTTGGAATGTAGATATTTTCTTGCTTTTTAAAATTCTTATTTTTAACACTCATCCCACTTGAACGCGTTGAACGAACTTTCTCCAAAGATTTTCAGCAGCTGAACTTTGGATATATATATATATATATATATATATATATATATATATATATATATATATATATATATATATATATATATATATAATAATGTCAGTAACGTAGACATAATTAATAAAATTTCCAAGAATTCTAGATGTGTTACTAAATAAACAGTGCTCTGAACACAGTTACACAGTTTAGTCATTTCTTACCGTAACAGAAATGGTGGAAACAGTGTAGTATAAGAACTTCACTTTCTGGCAAAGCTACTAATTTTAGACTAGTTTGGTTCAATGTAATATTAGGACGACAACCGGGTAACGAAATATCTAGTCGATATCTAGGAGTAAGAATTAAAATTCGTAGTCTTCTGGTCGGGTCTGTGTGGGTAACAAAGATAATACAGAATTTTAAACTGTGAATAATCAAATGAAAGTAGCAAGTTTGCTTATGTACTACTGTTCCGTGTGTTGTGAGTCAAGCCTTTTTTAACTCCGCATGCGATGACTAAACATTAGTAAACTCTGTGTTGAACGAAACATATGAACCTTGTATGTGAACCAAAAGCTACGATGCATGAAAGTAAATGCAAACCAGGACATTCGCCGTGCGTAACAAACAGTATTCATGCATCAGTAGATGTAACTTTTAAAATATGATCGCAAACACTATTTAAAAAAGTAACAAAAGTATGCACTTTTGGGTGCAATCATGTAAACTTTACTCATATGTATGACGATATTTATTTTGTATGAAATTTCTAACAATTGATTTCTCATAAAATATAAAACACTAATTAATAAAACACACTCGATAAAGGGGTTTAACTTGGTTTTAATATATTATATAAATTTAACTCTTAATTTTATTTGGTAACAGGTATTCTATTCTACATATTAATAATATTAATACAAGTGTCACAATTGTATTCGTACTTAAAATAAGACAGAGTCCAATAAGGTGATGTTCTTAGAATGAACTTATCGTTGTTACATAAAAAAGGCTGAGTATATCTTCAGTTTCATGGCATGCACTTAATTGTCATTAATGGGCATTCACAACTTTATATCATATTCTACCTTCATATAAAGATAAATAAACTTCGATAACCATTCATTGTTTTTATTTCATGCCGACAAATATGGTACTTTTAACAAATCAATAAGTTTTCAGGTCGTTAGCAGGAACATGTGTATGAGGGCATGTTTTTAGTTCAAACAATGATTGTTTATTAAAATACATTATTGCATAATAAATCATTGTTTACAATATAGCATGCATATTTTTATCAATTTAATACAGTAACGGTTTTGGTGATCATTCCTAACCATGAAACCTAATTTTGCAGCTTAACAGATATTGTTGAAGAATTCTCGTAACTGTGACTATTTTATAATGGGGACACAATATTGTTGCTTGTAAAATCATGTCAAATATTAGCCGCGTGGGGAACGGATAATAAATAGAAATACGCTACGCGTTAATAGCATTAAATATTAACATTGACGTAATTATTCTAATTATTTAAATTAGAATTTGTTTGCTATAATTAAACAATCTAATATCCAGAGTTTTAATCCTATCATATATAATGTGTTTTTTACGCAGAGGTTTGGGGAAGACATGAATCATCAATTTAAACAAGTTAGATTCCTTTCAAAACTGTTTAATTTAAGTAATCGTATACACAAATTCAGTAAAATATTGATTAAAAATAGCCATATCATCAAGAGGATTTTGTCAAAGCTAAACACCAAGTCTGCATTTAAATAAGATACCGCCATATTAGTAGCCATTAACATGAAGCAAATAATAATGACTTTAAAATAAATTCGAAAACAAACTTAAACTATACCCTGAATAAGAATAAAACTTTTTCCAGAAATGTTGCAAATGCAGTCAAACAAGGATATTGGTCATTGGACTTTGTAGAATTATAACTTATATAAATGAACATGATTTGCATTGCGTGAGATAGATCTCCCGAAGGCAATCGTTTGGTTGTCAAGTACAATCAAATTCTTACGCATGCCGCTTCAATTATGAAATCATAGAACTTAAATATAAATTTTATATAATTTTATTAAACACGTCTGGATGCCTGAGAGAGAATTCGAGAACGCGACTCTGTCTTTTTTAAGGATTGGTGTTGTGTTGTTTGTCAAGAGAATACAAAACAAATGCAATTAATATATTAGACTTTTTCCAATTCAGTTGATCGAACAAATTCACTGAAGCAACGAAATATTTATGTGTGGTAATTTAACCTGTTTCTTCTTTGCTTTTTATAGCTTATCTTGTAACATTAATGTCACCCTGCATATACGACTGGAAAGAAATTAACACTGATGCAAATAAAAACGTATAATTTATGAAAGAAATAAGTTCTCTCATAAAATTTCACAAAAGAAATAATTTGATGAACACAGTGTCATTTGGCAGCACGTGATCCGAATTTAAGAAAATGCTATTTCGACTATTCAATTCACGCGTAAAATATTTAATGGAGAAATAACGATAATAATAATAATAATAATAATAATAATAATAATAATAACAAAAACAATAAGAAGAAGAAGTAGAAGAAGAAGAAGAAGAAGAAGAAGAAGAAGATGAAGATGAAGAAGAAGAAGAAATGTTTTGGAGTGTAAAAAAGAAACCTAATGGAAGGACTTTGTGGATGGAAGATGTGAGGACTGTAATACAAAGTAAGTTAAAGCAACCTTAAGATGTAGTGAAAGTGAGCAAAGACAAAATGAGTAAACAATGTAAGAAAATTCTAAATAACAAAACTCCGGGACCAGATCATGAACGGGGGAGAGGTAAAAAATTTTCGCCTTGCATGGAAAGATTGCATCTTAAATTAAAGGAATATTAGCAGGAAATGCAATTCCTGAATGGAGCACGCGTGGAAAAAGAGTGCTCTGCCAGAAAGATATTCCTAAGAATAGTGCGGTTGATAACTATCGGCCCATCACCTGCTTTCCACTTATGTGGACACTGCTGACAGGCATTTTAGCCAATGATATTTACAAATATCTAGAACAGCAAGAGATCTTACCGGAGTAACAAAACGGATGTCGAAGATGTCGTACAGGGACCAAGCATCAGTTGCTTATTGATAGAGCAATATTTCGAGATTGTAAGAGAAGATCCAACAAACTTATGCATGTCATGGATAGATTATCGCAAAGCATATGATCTGGTTTTACATAACTAAACTAAGGAATGCATAGAAATATTCGGAGTAGCAGAGAATGTGCGAGCTTTGTTGGAACTAAGCATGAAAAAATAGACAGTATTATTAAGAATATCTTGGGGAAGTCCATCTAAAAAAATATATATATATTTCAGGGGGACTAATTGTCATTATTGTTGTTTATTTGGAGTATAGTACCCTTATCACAATCATATTACGAAAGGTAAATGTGTGTAATAAGTGGGAAAAGGAGTATTGAGTAAACGATTTATTATTTATGGACGAATTAATGTTGTATGCAAAAACTAATACCAGCAAAATATTTTGGTAAAAACTGTTCTAATATTCAGCAAGGGCATATGTTTGGAATTTAGCATGAAGAAGTATGTTGCCTTGTAATTGCAAATGAGGAAATTGTTGAAATAAAAGAAATAAAACTTTTAAATAAGAAAATTATGAAATAGGCCGGAGAAGAAATATACAAATTATGGAGTCAGATAAAATAAAAGAAGCTTAAATAAAGGAAAAAATGAGAAGAGAATACTAGAGTAGACTATAGATGTTTTTTTTAAATAGGTATCACCATTTACCAAGGCCAAGAGGTCACTCGAGGATAAGCGTTAAAGAGTGTACAGTAGAAATCGGACAATATAGCAATCGTTAATAATAGAAATTCGGTAAATTTGTTAACTTGTATGGAACGGTTCATCAAAAACTTGTTTATGTTAAACTTGCAGACAACCATATTGTAGTCAGATGCAAAGCAGGAAAACGGAAGATAATTTCATAGACGTTCAGTTCTAAGAAAGAACCTTTGATCATGGAATCTACCTTTAGGTTTAGGAACAGATAAAGAGTGGGGGAAATTAATGATAGTGTTTTCTGCTAGACAGGTGTTTCTTGTGAAAGTCTGGCGAGGGGGAACATAGATGGAGCTCATCCGAGCACTTGCCATGAAAATAACGATAAACCCGCAACATCTCTTCTGTGAGAAAGAGGTGGCAGGGAAGAGAAAAGAATATTCTCCTATGAGGCAACGAAGTCCTTTCTAAAAGCTCCTGCCTAAATGTGGCAACAGTACTCCATCTTTGGACGTACCTGGCTCTTATATAGATAGAAAATTGCATAAGCAGTGAGATATCTACTGGATCGATAAAAGGATCCCACCATTTTTCCAGCGGCCTTGGAAACGGATTTAATGCATATATTCCATTTAAGATCAGGAGTGAAGGTCAAGCCCAGAAGCTTGTCAAAACATGAGGCCTCCCCAAGACGAGAGCCATCCATTTCAATTGATGACAGATGGGGATCAGAGCGTTGATGATGTAAAGATAAAAGCTTGGTTTTAGAAGTAACGAGCCACCTCTTTCCCCAATGAACCACTTGCTGAAGATCAGAGGAGAGAGAATCAGAGAGAATTTTGATGTGCTACCATAGCATAAATGTCTACGAATTATGTAAGGCTGTGATTTGGAAGATCATCAATGTAGATCAGGAAGAGAGTTTGGCTCAGGATGGACCCCTAAGGGACTCCAGCACTAATACTGAGAGCGTCTGATTTCTGCCCATCAACCACTACGCTTATAAACCTATCAAAGAGAAATTATTTAATAATTGAGAATACATTTCCAGTTATACCGTAGCTGGAGATCTTGTGAAGTAAACCTTTATGCCATACACTATCAAAGTCCTTTGATATGTCAAAAGCAATTGCCCTAGAAAGGTAGCCTCCGTCGAGAGATTCGCTAATCCTATAAGATATAACTGTAAGAACATCTGCTGTAGATCTAGCAGAACGGAAACCATATTGCGTGTCACTAAGAAGGTTATTTTTGCTGAGATGGTTGATTACTTCTCTATTTAACACAGATTCCAGTGACTTACTCATGACACACAGGAGACTTATTCGGCTGTATTGAGAGGGAGATGAGCGATCACCTGAATTCTTAAATACAGGGCATACTGATGAGATTTTCAAGGGTGATGGGAAGCAATTCTCTTTAAGACAACGTTTAAACAGTTTTGTAAGGGTGGGCGCTAATTCTGGTTGAAGTCTATTGAGTACTATAATTAGAATACCGTCATGGTCGGTTGCTTTACTGGAATCAAGGTTTCTGATTAGCTTGGCAACATCACGTACAGAAATTTGTATATCACATAGCGTGTTCTCTGATACAGGTGGAAATGTTGGAGGTTAGCGGCCTTGGTCGCAAAGGGTAGAGTTAGCTGCAAAGTTCTTAGTTTGGCTTTGTCTGATGCTGGCGAAATTACCTCAGGTCCATTGATGATAGTTGGGATAAATCACACGCTTCTGTTCAGGATTCTATTTGCTCTTTGCCAAAACTGGTGAAAACCAAGCCGCTGCTCAACTACTTTGGACTTGACGGACTGAGAATACAACTCTCTTACTTCTTTACTACTTTTTTTACAGTGGTTGCTAGCATTCCGAATGCGGCTTTAGTTTCAGTACATCTATTACGTTGGAAGCAATGGAAAAAGTGATTTCTGTGCGCAATGGCAGCAGCACATTTTGGAGAGAACCACAGCTGGCTTTTAGGTTTTTGCTGGATTTTTTTCGAGGGTTGAAAAGGTCCATACCTACAATTAACCATTCCGCCAGGTCTGATATTATAGAGGACACATCCTTTTTGAACATGGAACGCAGAGGTAGAACTGATATAAATGTACGGAAACTATCCCAGTCAGCATCAGAGTATCTGTACGATGGAGAGGTACATCTTAAGACTTATTACATTTCATTTTTATCTTAACTGATACAACAGAGTGGGCGGAAGATCCAAGTAGATACAGAACGGAAGCTGAACACAGTTCGGGGCAAGTTGTAAGAAAAAGGTATAGGAGACTTGCATACTGGCTGTCAGTATCGGGCACACGGGTGGGTTCTTGAACAATCTGCGTGAGGTCATAAGCAATGGAGAAATCATGACAGAAACTTCCCTCATCATCGGTATTGTTTGAGTGAGTTCCATTGTGAACATTGAAGTCTCCACAGACATGAATATTAGCTGAAGAATAAGCAGATAAGATGTGGTCAATTTTATCAGATATGCTTTTAAAGATAGTAACTCCGCTGTTTTGGGAGCGATAATGAGCAAATATAAATGCAGTAGTTTGAGCAAGTGCAACCCGGATGCACATATAGAATAAGTTAGGATCTCTGGAGATGTCCCTACCACATGGAAAGCCATCTTTTATATAGGCACGTATTCTATGCCTATGGCGATCTTGGAGATCATATTTGGAAGTTAAATTAGATTATCCTTTACTTACGAACTCATCTAGGGAAATAGTATATCCAATGCCAGTTTCGCTTAAAAATAATATGTCTGGTTTAGTCTCCTGTAATTGGGGTTCAGCCTCTGGAACGGAGACCCCTGATGTTAGAGAAGAAGACATGGTAGTGGTGGTCTCTGTTATATGTTGGAGATCCGGGTTTAATAGTGTATTTTTTTAAAACTTTTCCTGATTTAGTTTTTGGATTTGTGGAGTAGGTCGACAAACTTGCTTGAAGTAGGGCAGAGAAGGAAATTAAGAGAGGAATAGAAATGAAGAAATATTTTTTGTGTAGCACATGAAAAGGCAAAGCCGTAACAATTACCCACTAATATGGCCCTACCAGAAGCTACTGCATGGTCCAGAATCAATTCACCAAATGTCAATACAGCAGCCCCAGTAATTTGCACCTGCTGGTAAAACAGTCTCCTTAATAGTTAATCCAAGGTTCGTGTCCCTGACTATCAGGCGGATAACGTCAGCCCAGATAAAATGTTTACGTCCAGCACCCCTACTAGTGACTTGGCTACAAGGATAGACATAGAAACAGAAAATTTCCGACATCTCTGGCGGCTGTTCACGTAAAATACTGCCAACCTTGAATACAGCTTTTTCTTCTCCCTTTGTCAGAAAAAATCACTCATTAAAATATGAGGACTGAGTGACAAATAAAGAGAAGCGAGAGTAACGGGAGCTGCCGATAATGCATCCGATAATGCATCCACACTGCATTGTCTGCTCTCCATCAAAAAATATCAAGTATTGTACTTAATAAAAGTCTATTTGGCGTGTTTAAGGGAAGGTATGATAAAATATTCCCCTCTCATTAACTGAAAATGAATATAATTGCCTAATTTGTTTAGGTTATCAACTTGAACATATAAACAACATTTATGGTCAAAACAAAATCTATTATAAAAAATAATAAAACAATATATATTCCAAATGAACTTGCCAGATGGAATCGGCACATTTTCTACGAGAAAACCATTTACACAATTAATAAAACAATGAAATAAAGATAAAGATTAAAAACCGAAATAAATATAATATTAGCTGTTGCATCTATAAAAGAAATATTGCAAATTCGAAACGTAACTGCTATAACACATCCTTCGTGACTGCAAATAAGAATTGATTTTGCTTTAAATAAAATTCAGCGTTTTCATTTTTGAAAAGAAAACGGTCATCATGTGATATAGCTCGCTACTTGGACAAGCATGTTCTTTTTATAAGTAGTAACGTGTTGATGGGGGTAGGAGAACAGCATTTTCAGATCTATTTATGCTCTATTGCAAATGAAATTGCCAGATAGAATCGGCAAATTTTTCCACGGAGAACCATTTACACAATTAATAAAACAATGAAAAAAGATAAAGATTAAAAATCTGAAATAAATATAATATTAGCACTTGGTTCTATAATAATATGAAATCTGTCTTAGGTCCAGATTGAATGGGAAAAACAAAATATCCGCAGTTAACACATGAGCGGTAGCTATATTTCTACATTATGAGTATTATTCAATGAAAATAAAATGAGCTGAAATATATGGGCATAAAGACAAGAAACACGATGACAATGAAATGATCTTTTCACCCAAAGACTGATGTCGATAGGTTATATTCGAAAAGTAAAGAAGAGGACGAGGACTAACAGCGATGTGTAAAAGAAGAAGAAAATAGTATGGAAGCTTACATCTCCGACTGTAAGGAAAAGCTTATAAAAGGCGGGGCAAAATTTGAAAAATTGCAAGAGAGTGGACTAGTAAAAAGTAAAGAATTTATGGCAATAAAAAACAAAAAGTAAAAGACAAATGGATTGAGCAGAAAATGTCTGGCCAGTTCATTAGAGATCTATCAGAGGCAGTGGACAAAGGAATAACCTTGCGATGATTGTCAAAATATACTTTGAAAATTAGGATAGAACCCCTAATATGTGCTGCACAGAAGCAAGCGCCTAGGACAACTTATGTGAAGTATCACATTGATAAAACTGCTGAAATCCCCCCGTGTAAACTGTGTCGATAGAAAAGTGAAAATATACAACACTCTGTCAGGAGTTGTTAAAAGTTTGCTCAAAAGGAATACAATAAACGACATGGAAATATTGCGAGAATATTGTGATATATTAAAAAAAAAAGATGGTTAAATTGCAGTGAAAAATGATACAAGCATGTTCAAGAAGAGTTTGTGGAGAGTGATCATGTGAAAGCATTGTGACATATGAACATCCAATATGATAATTTGATTTGAACCAATGAAACCAGATTTAACCTTGTTACAAAAAAAGGAACACAAAGCAATAATCGTTGATATAGCAGTGCCAGCTGATTTGAATATGGAGGATAAAGAAAAGAAAATTGAAAAAAATGCCTTGAAAAGAGAGAAAAAATTTTGTGGAAGTTCAAGAAAGTAGGTATTGTCCCTATTGTGATGGGAGCTCTGAGTGTGTAACAAGAGGATTTTATAAGTGGGTTGACAAAAATCAGAATCCGTTGTAGTATTAGAGTACCTCAAAAGACTGCCTTGTTGCGAACCGCCAGAATCTTGCGGAAAAGGAATGGAAGACTGAGAAAAGAAGATGTTGATCGCCTATCCTCATTTGTTATGATCCGCCTATCAGTATAAAATCGGCAATAACAACAGCCAGGTACAAAATGTGTGAATACTACTACTACTACTACGACTACTACTACTACTAATAATAATAATAATAATAATAATAATAATAATAATAATTTGAAATTTGGAATGGAAAAATGCGTACTCATAAAAAAAGGTAAAACTGGAGTCAACGGAGGTTCCGAAACTACTCAACCAAGAGGAGATGAGGAGACTAAGCGAGGATTACACCTATAATAATCACACAGAAAAAATAAATAAGAAGAACCAGAAAACACTTTTTAGAAGAAACCTTATAAAAATATAAACATATGAGTAGTATCACTAGTAAAATACTATGAACTCTTCATAGGTTGGGCCAAATTAGAATAGAAGAATCTTGACTAAAAGACCAAGTAAACTTATAAGCGTGCACGATGCATTATATGTGAAGGATCATGTTGACTGGCCTTACGTGAAAAGAAAAGAGACTGTTAATACAGAAGACTGTGCGAACTACACAAAAAAAATTAGAAAAATGCATAACACAGGACATAGAAAGGATAATCACTGCTGTAGAAGACATCATCAAAATGAACAAGATAGAGGTCATATAATCTTCTATATATATATATAAAAGGCAAAATGTGTGTGACCATTTCGTGTATGTCTCGCAAAGGCTTCTTTTTCACACGTTCGCGGGGTCGTTACTATCGCTTAAAACTGTTTATATAGGTCCTATATCATAATATCTAGGATTTGGGAACGCGGATCGTCTCTTTTTTATGTGTAGTATTAGATCAAATAAAATTATTTACTGTTGTCGTAAGTTAAATATTATTAGTGAATAGCAAACACAGAAGCAAACGTATAAAAAGAGTTATTTTTCACTTATTACCATATTGTACACCTGGGACATTTTGAATGCTTGTTTTTTGGAAATATGATCTATTTCAACTTGCTCTTGAAATGTAGCAATAAATTGTCTTTTCGTAAATCCAATGTTATAGAACTGTAAAGGAAACGGATTTAGGAGCTGAAATGTCAATGAACTATTTACTGTCTATATTCAAGTAGAAACCCTATTATAAATTTACCATATAATATAATTAAATATTCTACATCAGTTAGCTATTAAGGATCAGGTATGAAACTAATAAATTCACGGAGGAAGAAAACTGTGAAAATACGAGGTCCTTCGACACATATTTATCATAACAGGTTGACGTAGAGACGAGTGATACGAGTATAGCCACAACGCAAGACATCGCAGTCATCTTTTACTGGCGCATACGACAGGTACAATCATCAATTGACTTCATCCAATGCAATTCGTTGATGTTGCGAATAAAACCGTTTGGGAGTTGATGGTATAAAAAAGAACTTTTGACTCGAAATGGTTTATGTATATTTTGTCAAATCATCGATACAATACACTTCGTGCATACTGAGCATAACTCCTTCTTAGGAACCTTCGTAATTTGAATGTGTAATACTAAGTCTGCAGCACATCAACAAATATTATTCTAAACAATTAGCTTTGGAGTTGTTTTGGGTTTTCGAAATCTACATCATTTTTTCTAGTCTTCATTCGACTATATTCTTATAATCTTCTTATTCAATCTTTTGACAGTATACGTGTAATACATTCCCTTATAGTTGTGGTATATTTGGGAGAGATTTCCTGAAAAGTTATCGGATTTTTAATCATTACATGGAAAATGGAAAGTGAGATACACATTTTACAATTAAACATGATTTATTAAGTATCTAGACAAGAAAAATATATTTGTTTATTTATTTTATTTATGTAGGACACTAAAGTTAGACTTTAATCATTTCACAGTAATGGTTTTCGAGACAGATTCTGGCGTTTCTATACATTCATGCCGTACACATTTATTCTACCGTCATATACCTTGCAAACCTAGTGCAATACACCAAGCAATTTTAAGCAGAAAGTAACACTTGCTGTTTTGAGATCGCTTTACATTGGTATATAATAACATGGTGAAAAGTTAAATCTAGGTCTTTATCTATCTATTTATTTATCCGGTGATATTGTTAAAATAGTTTAGATTGCGAGCAAGAGATGTTTACATAAATTAGCTAAGTTAAATAAACAAACTAACCTTGAAAAATTGAATACATGATAGAGGTACACGTTAGTGGCCGTGTACTTCTGATGACGACGTAAGGGAACTGACAGGTCAAGATGTCACGAAGATAAAATTGATTAGTTTGAATTTTGTCACGAACGTGAGCAAACGTGCTTCAACATCAGGAAGCAGAGCTGAAAGAATGAGCATGTAGACACATAATGCAGACTCCTTATGAAGATGACTGAGACAGCTGAAATATTTTTTTTAAACATGAAGTGTACTTCTGTTGTTTGTTGTTCTTCTAATTGTGATTTCTGTTGATCTCGAGTAGAAGCAAATTTGAGTATATCATAAATCAAAATCCGTAAGTTTTCCGTAAAGCTATGGGCCTAAAAGTGATGTCTAAAGATTTAGTGGAGCCCTTTTTCTATTAAGCGCGAATGGGGTTCAAATCGACTCAATTAAGGATTTCGTTAAAGGAGGTGTTACGTTTTTCCACGGTCTGATTTGCAAGACTGAGGGATTCAGAGCTCGGAAGTCCGAGTGAATCCGTAAATAGAATTATGAAGTTAGTAGGTACCTTGGAAAATTGAATGCTGACAACGGAAACTTAAGCGGGTAGTTTTTTTTCTGTTGTAGTTCACAAAATAAAGAATGTATGATCATTAAAAGTAGCACGGGTGGCTAGAGATTAACACCTGGGAAAAAAGAGCCAGAAAACTGTCAGAGGGGATGTTGTCGAATTTTATTTTGAAATAAAGCAGGAGGCGCCTTGCTGTTGGAGATGGCAGGTGGATGGCTGTCGTAGCAGCTATAAATGAATATGATGTTGGTTTACCCATATTCCTGAGTGATGACATAGGCTGTGGAAAACCAAATAAAACGGGAGGCATAAAACATATATGTCTGCGCCGTACATTTGTTGAAAAAGGGTGCGAATACAGTGAAAATGCATATTAGAGATATTATCTTACGTTTTCTTGACTTACAGGTGTGAAAAATCAAGTTAAAATACGTAGATTGAAAATGCATCCATCAGCATGAATGTTGAAAAAAGGAATGTAGAAGTGTTTGATGATAACATGGTTGAAAATTTAATTAGAAATTATCGATCTACCTGTCCGTCTAACTATCTATTAATCTATCTATCCAGTGATATTTTTAAAGTAGTTTAAATTGGAAGTTAGTTAATGTTTAGTTAAAAATATTTACATAAATTAGCTAAGTTAAATAAAAAATGGCATTGAATAGTTGCGTATGTGATAGCGGGCACACGTTAGTGAACGTGTACTTTTGATGATGACGTAAGGGAACTGACAAGTAAAGAGGTCACGAAGATTAGATTAAGAAGCTTGAGTTTTGTCACGAACGTGAGCAGACGTACTTCAAATTCAGGAAACCGGTCTGAAAAAGCAAGCATGTATACACATAATGTAAACTCCTTGTTAAACAACTAAGACAGCTGAAATAAATTTATATTTTGTAAAATATAAAGTGTAGTTCTGTTTTTTTTCACAAAAGAAAATAAAAGAAGGTGTTTCAATCGGTTAATGTGTGGGTCGTTGCATGTTTCATCACAGAGCCCAAGAGTAAAGACTGAAAACCTTCCATATAAAGAAAAGGTATGAAGCATCTATATATTATTCCTATAAAATATGATACTGTTGGAGACGCCCATCCATGGGATTAATGGACTATCGCATGACGCTACTTCCTCTAGTGACGACGCTTCCGGTAACGATACCAATGCTCGGCAGTCAGAGATTGGCACACGCCCTACCGTTGAGGAATTGTATACTCAACTCACGTTGCCTGTAATATATGTGAATACATGTTTCTTTGCTTAAACGTCCTGTGTTCCTTCGTTTTTATTACCATTTAGCACCATAACAACTAGCGACGTCGGATGCGACTTTCACACGGGTTAACTCCACAAAAAAGGAAAGAGAATTAAATTCTAATTGACTTCAAAAGAACGTCGGATTTACAAGCTAAGAATTTGGCTGGTAATTACGTGCTAAAGAATAAAAATAACAAAACGAATACATGGCAAAGTTATTGATTATATTGTAAGTTAATCTTTTTGTCTCTATATTTAAATTTAAAAGAACTGTTCTAAATGCATTTTGTTAAGGTCGTCCTAGTGTTTTTTTGTTGATTAGAAACAAAGAGAAATAAGGAGAAAAATGTTGAACCATTTTTACCGCGAGAACAATTCTATTGTAAACTGTCCACTGTTTATTCGTATGCAAATTTTAACATTTTTTCAAATGAAGTTAAAAGATTTTTTGCCTTTGTTTTGTGCTGCTAACTTTATGCAATGTGTTAGCGGGAGAAAATGTTATTTTCCTTTTCGTTTTACTTGGACTAAAAGAAATATTTTTTTCATTGAGTGGAATTTTCTGAAATATTCTATTTTTAACTGTTGGTTCTAATGTG
This sequence comes from Euprymna scolopes, assembly GCF_053919585.1. Taxonomy (NCBI): domain Eukaryota; kingdom Metazoa; phylum Mollusca; class Cephalopoda; order Sepiida; family Sepiolidae; genus Euprymna; species Euprymna scolopes. Next base: position 58,000,398 of record NC_136496.1, read on the forward strand.
AAAAACTTTTTTCTTCCGCGTGGGACAATTGCCCCTTCCACATAAACACATAAAAAATAGCTATGTTGGTTAACTGTCAGACAAGTCCAACTGTATTGTATCACGGTAATTTCTTTTTGTTTGTTTCGCAAGTAATTTTTTTTGTCCACCCTCATATTGTGTTATCTCTAAGGTTTTTACCAAGAAGCAAGAGATAAATTGCTCCCTCTTCATACGCACACACCCAAAGAAAGGGCATTTTCTTTTTTTTATTATTTTATCTCTCTTCTCCAGTAAAAAAAAAAAACGGAAATAATTTTTTTCGTGCGTTTGAAAAGAAAACCCCATTAAAAGATGGAGGGCATCACAGTGGTATTAATACAGCTAATCAGGGATCAGATTAGTAGGCTGAAGAAAATTTAAAAGAACGTAATAAACAGCTCCAGTTACAATTTCAAGAAAGGCAGCAAACGTTGGAGGAAAGAATTCTACTTCAACAACAGAGACAAGAAGATCTATTGTTAAACATATTCGATAACACGGAACTCAGGGACGACAGTTTTGCTTTTTCCCAAAGTTCAATATGAACGCTATAGAAACGTTCAACTGGAGGTGACGTTCGACGCTTTCTATCGGATGAGGACCTATTCACCGTGGATTATCAAGAGTGGAGCAACGCTAAGAAAGTTCGCCCATTTTTGAGGAAATTAGGGACCTATGTCCGCCTATGTCACGGTAACATATATTGAGCAAGTTTCTAACAGTATTTTGTATAATTTGTTTTTGTTTTTTTTTAACTCGTTTTCCCAAACAAGTATGCCGCCATTTGCATTTTTCAAATACATTGGTAAACACTATGTTTTTCGAGCCGAATAAACACTTTACATTAACTAAAAACAGTAAAAATGTATCCAGTTTGGTAGAAAAGTAACTTATCTTGCCTTTGATAACATTTATTTGTTATATATTTGTTTTTTCGACAACTTTTTCGAATCTATGTGTATAGTAAAACAAACCCGTCATGTAAATTATTTAAAGTTAAAATGCTATAAAAAAACAAAAACTTGAAGTTTTAAATATATTTCAAAGAAATAGATAACGCTCGGTGCTAAAATATTGAAATTTCACCGATCATAAAAAAAAAATTTGCATTGAAAAATGCTAACTTTAAAATATTTGAAAATACTCAGTGAAAATTTTTATTTATTATTAAAAGAACGGACTGAAAAATATTATATAAAAATTGTTTGTTTTGCAGTAAAAAAAAAAAAAATAAATTAAATATTCGACTTTCTCCGATAGAAATTAAAGTTCAAAAACTAGTTCACTTGCTATATTTTATTAGATTAAAATTATCCCAATGTGCAATTATAATAATTATTATCCAAATGGAGAATTGTTCTTTCTCTTTAGAACATACATGGGTAATCGTTAACACAGCCATATTTTTATGCCTGTTAGTGTGACCACGTGGTTGAATACCGGAAACTATCTATACCTACAAGTTGATCAGGAAGTGACGTTACGCTGTCATGTTCACTGGCCTACTCTTTCGGTGGTGGTTGCCTCACCCTCCAAAAGTGGGCCGAGGATTGGCAACGGGTAGTCTGCGTAAGGAACAACTCGAGACACGTCTAGGAGTCAGGCGCAACATTCATTAGAAGGACGACCTTCAGACCGGAAAAATACTTACCCCGGAAAAGCAAAGCTGGAAATAAGAAAACTCAAGTTACATCTAAAAAGTACAACTCAGTCACAAGACCCGGATCCCCTACAAGCCCGTGCTATCGCTGCGGCGGGAAACATTGCTCGAGTCAATGTTTTTACAGACACAAAGTACTGCAACGAATGTGGCAGGAAGGGACACAAAGCGATCCAGTGCTGGAAGAACCAGGACAGGAACAGCGTCCGACAGACTAGATTCGAATAAGAACCGGCGCAAATATGTCACTGTTAACATCGCAAATGAAATTGTGCATCTACAATTGGACTCCGGATCAGACCTGCCCATCATTAACCTTAAGACGTGGAAAAGGCTAAGGAAACAAACCATGCGGAAGACGAACAAATCAGCTTGAGCTGTAACAGGCGATAAAGTGGAATTGGAGGGAGAACTCACACTCCCGGTGACCTTAAATGGTGTTACTAAAAAAGTGAAAGTGTATGTACTCGTGCTGATCAAAAAAAAATAGAACGTCATGTTTTTTTTTTGCGTTAAATTCTTATTGAGGACGATCTGGGAGATGTAATTGATGTTCAAATATCCCTAATATGCTAAACTTACTGAAATAGTTGCTTTACGACAGAATTTTCTTCATATCAATTGCAATGTCAGTTTTTGAATATTTCGGGTTTCAAAATAATAGAACAAGGCAGTAAGCAAACAAAAAAAGATTTTTATTAACATAAATACAAATAAATTTAATCAATATTTAGTAGCAGCAGCTTTCGCCTTGATAACAGCATCAATTCGCCGGGGCATGGAATCAACAAGCTTCTCACAATCCTGTGTAGACACTGAATCCCATGTGTTCTGGATTGCAATTTTCATGGCTGAAAGGGTAGTAGGTTTTTCTTTGCGGAGTTTCCTCTTTATCTGGTTCCACAAGGCTTCAATAACGTTCAGTACGCTGGCCATTCAATAACAGGGATCGATCGTTATCGGGGCGAAAAAGATGTGGTCTTGGCAGAGTGTGTAGGTGCCAAGTCATGTTGAAAAATGATGTCCGTAGTCTCCCTGTCAAACAGATTATCCTATACTGGCAGAAAATTAGCTTCCAAAATAACTTGGTACACTTTTGCGTTTACAGTTCCTTTGATGAAGCATAAATTACCAACACCTTTAGCACTCATACAGCCCCAAACCATGAAAGACTGGGAACTTCACAGACTTCTTAGCGCATTCTTGGTTATACCGTTCCGTGATTCTTCGCCAAACACGTGCCCCTTGGCCGCTGAAGGAGATACAAAATCGAGACTCCTGAAAAGGTCACACGCTGCCATTTGTCTGCAATCCAGGTTTAATGAGCAGTTGCCCATCGTAGCCTCTTCAACATCTGTTTCTTGTTAAGGAGCGGTTTGGTGGCAGCTATACGATTTCGGTATCCTAGTTGCCGGAGCCTTCGGTAGTTAGTGCTTCTCGAAACCTCGGTATCAGAAGCTTGTTTCCACGCTTCAGTGATGTGACGGGAAACATCATAATTTTAATGGAGAAATTACGCTTAATATTGTTGATGGATACGATGATAATTATCCACTAATCAGCGGCCATAGTTCAATCTTTTACCTTGGTGACCGTTTACTATGATACGTTTATCAAGAAGATGAGCGATGATGACAAAATTAACTATATTTTTTCTGCTAAACTAATTATCTATTTTCTAAGCTAAAAAAACTTACATTCGGTATTTAGTAAAGTTCAATAACGAGTTCAGTACCATTATTTGCTCTGATTACCCCATCATTATAGGATTATTCACTAGAATGTAGAGAAAAATAATGTCACCGTTTTTTTAAATAAATGATATTTAAAAATACTGCCACAGTCTGTTCCCGCCTTTCCCTCTCTACCTCTCGCTTTTTGTCTTTCTCTCTATGGCAGTCATTATTATTCAAGTTTTCTAGTCCACATATACTTGATACTTGGTATGATGTTCACATAGCCGCATTGAGTCGAGTATTTAATTCAGAGAAAGTTTATTGGTAATTAAATTTGAAAGCGGTTTACAGTCGCATGTATATGCCGGTTTTGGAGATGACGGAGTTGATTTGGGCTGGAATGGGGGTTGTAGGTTTTTGTAGACGATTTTTTCCGACCTTTAACATTGAGAGCCAAATATTCTCAAATAGTTACCCATCTGATACTGCCAGACTCAAGGCTGCTTAATTTCGGTAATCTAATAGAATACAGTTTCTCAAACTTATTCTGCTCTATTATGGATCACTGATATTCCAAGAATATGATTGACGAAAACCAAATCCAAAACCGAATTATTCATATGCAGCATTCATAAATAATGCTTATCCGTTTACTTTTTGTAAAACTTGATTTTAATTCACAGTTTATCAGTTTGTCAATTAATTTAAATGTTGCTTGAATCATTTTGTTCTGATTTACCAAACGGGTAATTAATTTAGCACCTATTTTAAAGCTTTTTTCCATGAAATTTGCAATTCAATAAACCGTTGTCTACGCATTTAAAATTGTTGACGCTTGTCTCTTGCAAAATTACCGCTCATTATTCACTTGGCACGAATGTTTCCAAACACAATTTAGCTTGAGATATTTTCAGAACACGTTCGAATCGCCTGCATTTATTAGAGTTTTGAATGAAGAAAAATGTCTGACGCCAGAATGTGTCCAAATAGGATGCATTAATAATTAAATATACTAGCAAACACAATGGCAAATTTATTCGAACAAAAGTTTTGTAAATTATATGAGATAATTAATTGCTTTCAGTTATGGCTTTCGCATACAACATATAAATATACGGGCTAAACTTTATATATATATATATATATATATATATATATATATATATATATATATATATATATATATATATATGTAATATACTGGGTTCGTGTAATTCAGTAAATTTTCATATACCAATAGGTTTTAAGGCAAAAAAAAGTTGACTTAAGGATTAAGCTACAAAATTATCACATTTCATACTGTGCGTGCAAAATCAATACTTACAGACAAGGTGTTGATAGCAACGAAAAGTGTATTTCATTTTATGTTTATATTGTTTCAATGTGCAGTTCGACAGTTTCAAGCATTATATCGTTTGAAAATTTTCAAAAACCATGCATTTCTTCATACTTTTCACTTTTGGCAATATAGCATTTTTTTAATAGAAAGAAAAAAGAGGGGTGGATCCTTAACGAGAAAAAACATGCGAGAAACATTTACCTGGGCTGTGGTTACGGAAAAGCCCATTTAAATGATAATGTATCGCCTAATTTTCGTATCCTTATTTAAGAACAGAGTTATATGAATTTTCTACGGGAAGCCCTTAGCCATTTAAAAAAAAAAAAATTTTAATACATCCTGGGTTCCTAAATTCCTTTATTTCCCGATGATTGATTTTTTTGTAAAAATAATTTTTTAAAGTTCTTTTTTAGAAAAAAGAATTTTTAAAAATTCTTTTCACACAAAATAAATCATCGGGAAATAAAGGAATTTAGGAACCCAACAAATAGGATATATTTTTTAAAAAAATTTCTTATCTATTTGTCTGCCTGTCCATGTGTCTGTATTACTGTTTGTCTCCATATTTATAAACTCCGTCTCGCCCGTAACTACAATTCGCAGAGCAGCGCTCATCATCATCATCATGACGGGCTCCTTTCTCGGGCCAATGTGACTCTTCCTCTCCAGAGTTTCCTGTCTTTCATAAGCTGCCTCAGATCTTCACAGTTGGCATCGTGTGCTATTTGCTAGATATATGTGGATCTAGGTCGTCCTTTGCTTGCGCGTCCGTGTTGTGGAGTCCATAGCAATACATCATTCACCAATTAATGCTTGCTCCTCAGACAATGACCAGCAAATCGTATGCGCCTTTCTCTGATGGTATTAGATATGACAGGTAGGTTGCCATAAAGTTGCTGCTTCGAGGGATGATTCTGCCGAGGAATGATTCTGATATATTTAATACTATTCATAGAGTACGGGTGTATGTACCGTCTAGTTTTCTTTTCAAACTTTTGGTTAGTGTCCAGGTTGTAGTACCGTAAACAAAGGCAGACACTACCACTGCCCTAAAGCACTGCTTTTTCAGTTTGTTAGTTAGTCCCGAAGTTCATACTGAATGCAACCCCATCCAATATGGCCCATGCTTTTGAGATGCGAATTTCGATATCTCTCTGTGTGGAAGCTATGTTGCTGCCCAGATACGTAAACTCAGCGACTTCTTTCAGTGTTGATCCAACCAGAGCCCTGATCTCTCCTTTCACATTGAAAGTCATAAACTTTGTTTTATCCGCATTAATGTGGAAACCAATGCCATTTGCAAACTTTTCTAGCTTTCGTAACAGTGTTTGCGCATCACAAGTGTTGTTCGCGAACAAAGTAATATCGTCTGCGTAATCTGCATCATTTATGTGTGCTGATTGATGTCGTCTGTTTCTGGATTCATTTAGGGTGAAGCCTAGCGTGTCGTGTATATCAACAGAGGTGCGAAGTACAAAGTCAAGACAGACAATGAAACGAAAAGGGGCTAGAGTATCTCCTTGTAGAACCCCGGTGCGGATGTAAAAAAATTTAGTGTCCCGATATGGCGACCTGACCATTACTTGAGTGTGCTCATATAGCATCATGATAGGATTAATGACTTCATTTGGAATGCCGTATGCTTTTAGTATGCTGGCCATTTTTCGTCTATGTATGGAGTCGAACGCTTTGGTGATATCTACAAAGAACATGACTGCCTCAATGTTTTTGAAAGTTTACGATTCTTGGTCTTCTTTGGTACAGTTAGAAGTTCCTCCATTGTAAAATCACCCTCCTCAATATCGAGTTCCTGTATTACAATCGGCTGAATTGGTTGGCTTGTCACTTCTGGTTTGTATCCGTAGTAGAGTTGAACAGAATAATCTTATGTGAGTAAACGATATTTTTTCATTATTTTAAAAAGGCTGCGAAGAGCATATCGTTGATAGAAACTAAAAGCAAAACAAAAAAAAATGTTCAAATTTACTTGGACGTCGTTTTAAAGGGTCCGAATTGAAAAAAAAATCATTATACATTTTTTGCATTCATCTTAGTTTATATTTAATAAGTTCATGCCCGTGCTACGTTGGAATAATAGTAACGTCACCATACTAGAATAGAATTCTACACTTGCTTTCAATTTCGATTCTAGCTGATGGCATCCAAATGTTTTTTTTTTTTTTTTACTTTTAAAATCACAATTCTATAATAATATACACGAAATCTGGACAAATTAAAACATCATATCAATACGTATTTTACGACCGGGTGGCTCCACGCTAGTATATATTTAACTTATAAAACTCATTATGTCCGTCTGTCTGCTTGTTTGCCTGTTTCGATATTTTCACAGTCTATCTCTTCCAAAACTAAAAGTCGAAGCGCGGCACTAGGGGCTTCAAATAATTGATTTTTATGGACCGTTCTTTTATTGGTCTTTAGCCGGTAAAAATTGCGTTTAAGTGGTTAAGAATAGGTCAAAATTAAAATCGTCGTTATACATTTTGTACATTAATGTTAGTTTATATTTAAGCAGTTTTTATTCTTGTCTCGTTGTTACAGCGGCAACGTCACCGACTTCGAATGTGACTGTATTGCTTTTGGTTTCGATTCTAGCTGATGGCACCCAAATACTTTTTTACTTTTAAAATCACGGCACTATAATAATATATAAACGAAATCGAGACAATTTAAAATATCACACTTAAGCGTATTTTTACAATCGTATTGAAATACATTCATTCAATATAAAATCTATCAAATTGTTAGCTCGTTTACATTTTTGTTTGCGTATTAATGATTGCCCGATCAATTGCAATTAAATGAGATATTGTGATAAGTGATAACTACAAGAAGTAGAAACAGTAATCATTATAGTAGTAGTCCTAGCGGCATCAAAGAAAGCGTGTAAATATCTGAGGTAAATAAACGACTGGCTTAAATAAAAGATAACATGGCAATAGTCTAAGTACCAACTTAGTTTCTGTTACATATAAGTTTATTGAGTTTGTTTCTTAATTGTTCCCTGAGAAGCTCTTCCTCATGGAAAATTGTTCAGGGATTACTAGTGTGCTTGAAACTACGCTTGTATGACCTTAAAGCACCGTGGCTTTGACATAAGAGAGGGAAAAAATGTTAAAGACAGACATTTGGAGATTATATAATCATAATTTCATTTGAGAAATAAAAGGTACCTGGGTAACCCCGCCGGCATTCACTCAGGTGATTATCACCTCCTAGAGCTACACAGAACTTACATCCCACCGAAATCAACAGAGACCAGATCATTCCAGGAATGGTCTAACCTTTGTCGGTTTTTGGGGTCCGAGGAAAAGAAGAAGATAATCACTGAATAATCGTCTCGCTGACGTATACAACCGTGGAAAATTAGAATTAGAAAATACATTAGAACATACATTCTTTGCAAACGGAAACAATAATAAAACACATATTTCTCGCAGTACAACTGCATTTAACACGTGTTATGTGACAGTCTTTGTCTGCCAAGTTTCAGTTAGGAATATCCAACACCATTTACTTTACAGACGTTTGATGATTGCCTCAATAGTAGAGAATATGATAATGGCAGAAATTTACACCCACCGAACATACAACACCTTGGTTTTTGTACGCATATGTATTAAGGGACATGTATAACAATTGAATCAACACTATTCTCAAACCGACGAGAAAAACCTAAACAAAACTTAGGAGAGTACCAAATAACGTGGTAAGATATGTGTATTATTATTATAAAGCTCTATCTAAAAAGATAATCAAGCACTTCGAGTGTGTGACTGGTTTTATTATTTAGCTACGATTCCTTCGTGCATCCGTGTGTTTACAGAAATATAATTATGTTTTTGCCAGAAGACTTGAGAGTATACGATTACATTAGTTTTCGGTTTTTGGAATGAATTGCGAAGTATTTCTCCTTTATTTTTTTCTTTATTTTTAAGGTTCCATTTTGAGCATTGGGCGTTAATCTGCATTCCAGTTATATTCCCTATCGGCTCACGGACTTTACATCGACTGACTGGCACCATCACTCGAGCTCTGATGAATCAAAAACTATTTAGACGCCAAATGTCGTGACAAACAACGTAGCCTGCGTCACGTTGCACGTGTGCCGGCATTGAATACCCCCTGGGAGAACGTTCTGGTTTTATACACGAAATCAACCGACCTGCCGACTCCAGAAGTAACTTTGTATTCACCTGCCCCACTTCAAGATAATTCTATGTAAACAAAATATAGCTAAGTATATGAAAATATAAATAAAATATATATGTATATCACTTTTTACACGCGCACTTACGTATACGGGTGAGGAAATTATATGTATGCGAGTTATACAGATTATTTTAATGCCAGAAATAAATATGAATCAAATTTAATTATTGTCATTTCCTTACAAAAAGTAGTAATAGTCATGGAACATTCAAATAGCTATCATAATTAAATCCGGGGTATATGTAATGTACTTTTATTTCGTCTAGAGAGGCAACAAGATTTAACGATTGTTAGTTGAGGATTTGGAATGGGATGCGCATGTTTCATTAGAGCTAGACACTAATTTATCCGAATACTCATCGAAATAGTGCTAATCCATCGCTTTTATCGCAAGCTATGACTGGAATATTATTGTAGAATATGATTTCAATGCTTGAGTAGATCAACTAGACAAAAACAAACATGACCACCAGTGAAAACAATAAAGAATTCATTGGCTAATAAAGGCATTACTATCATAAAAAAAACACTTATCGGCAACAAATTTAAATGTGATGTTCCTTTAAAAGAGAGATGGACATTCCCAAAAATCAACTTTTAAAAAGTAAGTCTTTAGGCGGCACTATATCGCTTATTGAACCAAAAAATTTTAATAAAACTATTTAAACATAAAAGATCCGCTATTCTATTCACGGTGTTCAATTTTGGGCAAAGGAAGCTCCTCAAAATGATGCACTTTTAATTTATATTTTCATTAAAAGCAAAGCAAAGAATCCATTTATTTAAATGTATTTTGTTAAAATATGCTCGTCAACATTACAAACTTACAGTGTGTTTGTATTAAATAGTTTTATTAAAATATTTTGTAAATATATAAAAAGAAAGCACTATTTTGTTTAAATAGTTTTATTAAAAAGTTTTGTAATTATATAATAAAAACGCAATCTACATAAAAATGAATCTTGATCGCGAAAGTTATAACAAGTCTGCTTTTCTTATATTTGTTGACAAACGTCATGTGCGTGTGTGAAGATCAAGGTCAAACTAGTGTCGAGCGAAATGTTTCTGTTGTTTTCTCGGTCGACTGAGGTCTTTATTTGAATCTTTATTTGGGGCTTTATTTGGGTCGTTATAGTGTAATAGCAATGCATTCTTTTATATTAATCGGCAGTTTATAATGTTATCTATATTTAAATTCGACTGCTAACCGTAATAGAGATCATATTTTTAAATTGTTAAATTACTTCTGCGAAAAGTGTGGAATTGCTAAACTCAACTTATCGTTTTGTTAATGTTATGTTGTGTTTACCTAATAGTCTTGCTTTTCCATATTTTATTGGAAATATTCATATTCGTAAATCTAATTTCTTAATCTTAAGAAATTGGATTTATCATGTATTGCATCCAAACTTCTTATACGGAGGCAGTTTGAGATAGAATATTTATCGTGTGTGTTTTATTCATTTTAGAACATAGAGCTTACGAGGAAACAAGTTACGCAGGCATAAAACCTACAGATGTAGGCCAGTTGGCATATTCTAATAATAGGTGTCCATTTTTAAATTCGACAATTATGTGTATCCCAATGGATGTATACGTTGATGGGTATTCAATGTTTGAATCTTGTGGAATTGCCAACGGTTGGTCGATTTCCAGGCAAGACAACATGCGAGTTGTAATTACTGCACTTCCTAACCTAAGCGTTTCAAGTGGATACCCAGGAATGTGATCACTGGACTGGAATCAAGAAAAAGTGTATACCCATTAGATCTGGAATCATGGGTAATGAGAAATTACTGGATGTTGTCCAATGAACGCTTGAGTAGAATCGATCCAGGGAAACACCCTTACATGATGTGAAATTGGTTAAAGCTTTTTACTGAAAACACACATTCGAAGAGCGAGACAAGAACAGGGTTTCTGGGAATACTGTTTCTGTTATATAGTCCTATATTATTGATATTGTGTAAGCAGAATGTTTAGATCGTGATTTGAACGATAACGTTATATAATCTCTTTCACATTGCGTTTAGAGTTATAAATATTAAACATTAAACACCATGATATGGCTACAGTACTATAAATAAATGATGTGAAATGAGTGTGAAAGACTTTGCTAAAAAGCAATTTCTTTATATTCGACTTTGTGATATTAGAATTATAGATTCAGATTTATTTTTTGTTTTTTTAATTTATACATATGTGTTTAGTTGTTATTGATACAGAATTGTGATAAATAAAATTTAGAAAACTACTGGCGAAACGGTCTATGTCTTTGTAAGAAAACTAAATGATTACAGAGGATTCCTACAGAATAATGGCCTCATAAGTAGCAATATTTAACATAAATAGAAATGTTGTATTATTATTACATCCGTTATTACAAGATATTCATATGCTAAATTTAGTATGGTACAGCCTTGGAACATATAAGAGTTTATAATAATAATAATAATAATAATAATAATAATAATAATAATAATAATAATTAACAAGGTTCGTTGAAATCCGTATGTTATTCATTGTTTTTATGCATTTCATTGACTTTCGGCGTAAACACCGACCCCACGATATTATTGTACAACCTTGGTACAAACTAGAACAGAGGGATCTAAGTATTGTAGTTAATGTAGTTTCGGAATATATATCTCGTTATGACTATTTTATCTAAAAATCCTTTGTAAAATTTGGTAACATATTTCTGTTCTAAAGACTATCGTATTTGTACTCACTAGGAGCTTTCACACAGGCCATCTTCACATATGTCCTTCTGTCAACAATATGTAGCGTTCCGCTGGAACCTAGGTCACAGAAAGTCTCCTCAGATTTGCAATGTTCTCCACATCTTTGCAAATGAATTTGCGTTATCGACACAGCCTTTTACCATTGATTTTTCGTTGACAATGACCTTCGGTCTTCACTGAAATTTCGATCAAATAAGCCTTCTCAAGATCGCAGTCTTCTTCGCACTAATTTTCTGGGGGTTATTTGGTGCTTAGTTTCCTCTGTTTTTTCATCCTCCTTGATCTTCCAGTACTATTTGGTGTGGAGCCAGTAGATGTCGACACTACATTTTTCAAAGGGGAAAGGAAGAACTTTCTATTATACGGTTTCCATGTTGCATTACCATATCTTTTTTGGTTTACAGTAGTTGCGGTCTCTATATGTTAATAGCTTATATCTATTAGGGTTTCCTAAATATATCAACCTTTTTATTATTGTTATTGGTTGCATTTTCTCAGGTATACCCAGGATTCTGGTCCCCCCCTTTCTATTTTTTTACGTTTTTTCAGAATTGATCCATAATGCCTTTACGATCATTTGTGTTATCCTGACTATCTTCATTTTTTATATGACCTATTATGCTTACTGGTAATTTCCGTATATTTGCTTCGTTTCCCCGTCTCTTAAATAATTACATTGTGGTCTGCTTTAACGGCTTAACCTACGACTTGGCACGACTTCTTGTAACAATTTAAACACATAGGTTCTTGCTTAGAGTGGTGTCTCGGTATGTACGTCCCTGTGTCATAGAATTTTGTGATTTTCGTTTATAAGTGACGTTGCTGGTGTGTGCTTCTATAATTTGTCCGCGTGTTCAAGATGCAGTTGTTTACATAGTTACCATTGTATGTCTGTCTTACTTGATCGTGTCTATTTTTATATTATTTTTGGGATAGGTTTGGGATAGGTCCCGCTCCACCCGCTCAACTCCCCCCATTTCCCCCATTTTTCTTTTCTCACCGCAACACTTTGGTCCGCGTCAGACGCCAGTGAAACCACTCCACGATGCCTGGCAGAGGGAACATACCGCCCCAGATGCACCACATTGCTCCCCTAGAAATTTCCCCGATAGAGGGAGCAACTCCCAGAAACTCAGAAAAGAGGAGAAAGCCAGGGTAGGGGCGCATGCCGCGTCGACCCTGGAGAACAACCAAGCTTGGACCCTGCTCCTCAAGAGGAAAAGTCCCCGACCGAGGGAGCAAAGGCAATAGTGGACGATGGAACGAGGCACGTTTCAGGTGATCAACACTCGGTGGCACCTCTTGCTCCTCAATCCTCGTTGGCCAAAGACGACCCCTCCACCCCTGCTCCCCACGAGGGCAAACGCCCAGCAAAAGCGGAGAAGAAATCAAGGGACGAGGAGACAATGGACGTCGCGGGTGGACCACAGCCGATGGAACTCCCGGCTCCTCAGTCCACTACACCATCACCCAAATATAGCACTCCAACTCCCCAAGAGGACGACCCCCTCACGGAAAAAGGGGAAAATGATGAGAATAGAGTAGCTAGAAGGACTAAAGCGCTAATCAATGAAGCGATAGCGTCTTTAAAATCCTTGGTGGGGTGACCAAACATCCAGCCTGCTTCAACGCTCCCCAAGAGAACAAGCCCCAACCAGCCACCCTTTAGAAAGGGAGATACCCAGCAACAAAAGCCTGGTAACGAACACTGGAGCAGAGGCAACCCCCATAAAGTGGTGGAGCACAACCTGTGGCACCCAGGAGCCAACAATCCCGTCCCAGGAAGAAAAAGAAAGAGACCCAGGAGGCAGGGACCGACAGATTGGCAACATTCAACACCGATTGGCCGGCTCTCATCCCACCGGGCAAAGCACCAAACCCCGATAAGCAGAAGCAGTAACAGCAACACCCAAGCCAGACGGCATTGTCCTGGATCCGCATTGCTAGTAATGAAGACACTGAATGTGGTCCACAAACCTAAATGTCCCCTCAGGAATACCGAGACCTCTTCGAGTCCACTTACAAGGACCTCACGGAAGGGAATGTAATAAAACTCCTTTCAGGCACCGCAGAGGACCTTAAGAAAAGGATAGTGTCTTTCATCACCTCGGACACAAATAAAAGAGGCCTCGCAGGAGTAGACAAGGACCGCATGGTGGACCTCCTCCTGGATCTGAAGAAAATACATATGCAGGAGGAGCTACGCAATGTCGGACGTCCTGCTCCCGAACCAAAGAGAGGCAGAAGAGACAGCCAATAGGACTAATATGCGCTGGAAAACCATCAAACTCTAGGTAAAATACCTTCGTCAAACAGTAACCAATGTCGCCGTACTGAACGTCCTCTGTCTCCTGGGAGCAAAGCAACTGGAGCGGTCTTCAGCTAGTACAGGGACGTGGTGTCCATGGCCCCAACAAGCAAGAAGAGGGACATCTTGACTGGAAACTACAGACTCCAGATGCGCCTCGACAAAGCTGGCTTCAACCAAATACCAGCGACACTGAGGTGCGAGGAGGGAACAATGTCTGTCATAGTAGAGGGACAGAGACCGCACTGCTGGCACTGTCAGGAGAAGGGACACATAGCCAAGGATTTCCCCAAAAGAAATTCGACCAAAGTACCTACAGCTGCTGACAAGCCTTGTGCCCCAGAGACGGCAACCAAGCCAGTGGACCCATCCCCCATAATTGGATGCGTCACAGTGACTCGAAAGGTGAAAACAAATCCCCCAATTCCAGCCAGCATGCGGACGAAAAACAAGCGCCGCAACAATAACAACAGCCGCTGCAGCCAATACTGGACAAGCGACCAGAACACATTGTCTAGCAACCGCCGCAGCCAAAGACGTCACAACCCAAGCAGCAGCAGAAGTATCATCAACAACAGCAAGAGGGGCAGAACAAACCACTCCAGGAACAACGACTGGCCCCCGAACGAACTGAATCGGGGACCAAGAGAAGGAAGGACTGCTCCTCAGAAGATGAGTCTGCCAGCGAGAGGGAGAGAAAACAAACTCACCCACTTCCCGGCCCATTCGAGGAACAAAAGAAAAAAAAAAGAAAATTAAAAAGATGGAAGGGGAAGAAAAGGTTGCCCCCACCCGCTGTGACTATACACCATCCCAAACAGAAACAAAAACAAACCCCACCCCCACCCCCAAACCAGACACCGCACCAACCATCACACCAACAGCCAACACAGCACCAGCACCAGACACCACACCCACCACACCAACACCGTACACCACACCAACATCTGACACTGCACCATCACCCACCCCCACACCAATGCAAACTGAACCACCATCCGAAAAAGAGAAAAAGAAACGAAAGAACCCGGGAGAGGGAGGGATCGACTAAAACACAAGAACTGTGTCAAATTGACCCTCTAACGGTGGCAACGGCCCTCTCACATCGTCAGAGGAAGACTTTAAAGCCACTGTTGGATTGACAACAGATAGAGGGAAAAGACGTTAACATCCCCTCAAATTTCCCGGATACCCCACTCCTAATAACTTCCGTTAGAACTCCAGAGGCTTGCAAGAGCAAACTTGTGGTCAGCAAAAGGGGCCTCTCCGGAAATGAAACTGTGTAAAAAAAAGCGACTCTTCCCTTGACGAACTGTCAAAACAATGTAAGGGAAGGGTCCCAGTGTGGGTCCATCCGTCTCTCTACATACCCTAAAATTGGCATTTCCCCTAGACGTTGGCGGCATTGTGAGAGAAGGCCAGGACCTGAAAAACCTGACCTCCTTGAGCATCGCGTACAACGTCGGCATCCTTACGGCGACCGACATTGGAGCCAAGTGCAACACACCATAAGGTAGGTACCATGTCTTTAAATTTGGCCAGTTTGAATGCAAAGGGCTTGAGATCACCGGGTCGGACGGCTCGTCTCCGGCCCGACCTCTCGTCCCTGGGAGTGGATGTTGCTGCGATCCAGGAGATGCATTTCGTTTCTTCTGTGGACTGTCAGGTGCTGAACCGGGATTTCAAAGTTTCTCGGCATATGGCAGCCCACGGGGAAAGGGAGTCTCCTTGCTAGTGAAACGAACTCTGTTCGCGACAGTCGACGTTGTTCATAGAGATACGGTGGGCAGGCTGGTCATGGCCGATATTGCCGTAAAAGATTCTGTGTTTCGGGTAGTTGCGGTTCATGCGCCCGGCACTGCTCGCGAGAGGGTCTCATTCTTCGGCCAGCTTGACGCGTTTGTAGATTGTCGGAAGCAGATAGTGCTAATGGGGGATTGGAACGCCATCTTGGGCCCAGATTTAGATAAAGTAGGAGGCAAAGCTGGAGGGTTGGAAAACATGTGAGCCTAGCCTGGCTGACCTGATGGCTAGATGCAATCTGGTCGACAGATTTCGGGTCGATCATCTAGGGCGGGAGATGTGGACATGGGCCAGTAGCATTCCCTCCTATTCGAATACCTATTTGGACAGGATACTAGTTATAAGAGGCGAAACAGAATTCCTATCTTGCCCCACGTTCATAAGGTTAGGCCAGTCAGACCATAAACTAGTTATGACCCGGCTGAAGCTAGGAAATAGGCCTAAGTTAGCGGGATACTGGAAGTTAAACACCTCCCTTCTGGAGATACAAGACTTCCGAGAACAGTTAAGAGAATTACTTAAAAAGGCACTAGTGGGGGCGGTTACCGGGAGTAAGTGGTGATTAGGTCTAAAAGTCAACATAAGAAGCTTCTCCGTCAAGTATGGCCAGCGCCTCGCACTAGATAAGGCCAAGACGAAGAAGCAGCTAGAGCAGAAACTAGCCCGGGTTACGGGGGAGGGTGATAGGAACTAGCTAGGCAGGACCTTCTGCTCAAAACTAGCGAACGCTATGAAGGTCAAGTAGTCCGAGCTAGGCTTAGAAAGATAGGCAACGAAGCAGTCATCTCTGACGCTGCTGTGCGTCGTGAGATTTCTAGGCGTGGCTCGGACAAATAGATTGCAAAAGTTAGACATCCGGATGGACACACCCTTGAATCGACTCGGGAGATCTGCGAGGGGTTTCGAGAACATTTCGAGGAGCGTTTTACGCAGCAGCCCGATCTTCCGGTCCTTGAGTGTAGCGACTATTTGGCCGACTCTCCCCATCTTGATGCGGCTAGAGCGGCTAGTTGGGAGGGCCGGGTGACGGAGCGTGAGGTCTTTACTGCGCTGAAGCAGGTCAGCTGTGACAGATCGCCGAGACTCGATAGTCTGCCATACGAACTGTATTTGAGGCTGTCGCCTATGTTTTTGCCTCTTCTGACGGATGTGTTCAACCATTGGTTTGCTCAGGGACCCATCCCAGGGCAGGTAACCAAGGGAGTGATCACATTGCTGAGGAAAGGTGATGGTCATGATGGGGAAGAGTTAGACGACTACAGGCCCATAGTTGAAGATTTTGGCCAAGGTCCTGTCGAATCGGCTGCAGTTTGTTATCGAAGAGTTGGTTGAACCGGAACAGAACTCCGCTGTGAAGGGGAAATCGATTCAGAACAACTTGCACCTGATCCGCAGGATCCTAGAGGGAGGGAATAGACAACGACACATAGGCCGCGCTGATCAATTTAGATCAGTCCAAAGCGTTCTATAACATCTGTCTTAGAGGCCGCCGGTTTTAAACAGGACTTCTGCAAGTGGATCTCCGTGATGTATCGACAGCCCATGGCTGTTGTGCAAGTCAACGGAAAGCGCTCAAAACCCTTTATTATCTCTCGGTCGGTTCGTCAGGGTTGTCCGCTGTCGCCCCTGCTTTACGTCCTGGCCTTGGAGCCTCTGCTCCGCAAGTTGAGACGTAGGGAGGTAAATTAGGCCCTACGCGGGATGGCTCTGCCTACCGGCTCACCTGCCAAGGTATCTGCGTTCGCCGATGATGTCACGGTCAGATCGTGTCGGAGGTGCTTGCACAGTACGAAAGAAACACAGGGGCCAAGATAAACCGCAGCAAGTCGGTCGGACTGCGGTTGGGCGCCTGGAGTGGAAACGCAAACCTCCCGGCGCCCTTCAACTGGACGGATGGCCCAGTCCGGCACCTCGGCGTGTGGTTCGGACCGGGTCTCCAGCTTGATAAGAATTGGTCGGAGGTACGGTAAAAGGTGGCAGCTGCGGTTAACGCATGACTTCCAAGGAAACTTTCCTTAAAGGTTAGAGCTGAGGCATGCGCCACATACGTCTTCCCTCTTATCCTTTACCGACTGGCCGTACTTCCCCTGTCTGCGCAACACCTAACAGCTCTTGTCGAACTCTTGTCCTCGCTCTTTTGTGACAGAGGAAGATACTGGGTGAGCAGACAGGCCTGTATTCAACGTCCGTGTGAGGGAGATTTGGGAATGCCGGACTTGAGGTGTCATCGAGACGCCGAGAGGCTGACCTTCATTAGCCATTACCTTTAAGATGATCAACCGTGGCACCCCGCGATCACTGCCGCCTTTCCCGACCTCATTCTCGACCCCGCTATCGAGAGTCGTCGCAGGCCGTGGGGAGATTCAGCCTACATGAAAGAGTGCCGAGCCGCGCTAAAACGACTACCAGGGTCCAGCGACCTTGTGACTGCCACCCGTAGGGAACTCCACAGGGATCTAGTGAGGGGGGGGGCTGCCGACGACTCGCTATGTGCGCGTTTAATTTGGTAATAGAGTGAGATCCATTCCGCGTGGAGCAGGGCGCCGCTTCGAGTCATCTGAACAATTCAGAGTTCTCTTTGACCTGGCGATTGCCCGAAACGCGCTTCCCCTCAACAATATACAATGCAGTTCTGGTTTCGTGGAGTCGTCGGCCTGTCCCCATTGCGGAACGATGGCCGCAGAAACAACTTATCACGCATTTTTCGATTGCCGCGAACTCCGCCAGTACTGTTCGTATGTTGGCGAGGTGACGGCTCGCATTGAACCCGAGCGTCCTCGCCCGATTACTGTATCCAACGTAGTGGACAATGTGAGCCCGCCGTGGGACCGGGAGAGATAAATGGTCTACATCGCAATCCTGGCCGTGGCGAGAATGATGATTTGGACGTCGAGACTGCAAGATGGCCTTTTTCTGAGCAGGATCTGATCGCTTTCTTTAAACACCAACTACTGATAAATATCAGATGCGACAGAAGAAGGCTGCATCGCGTGGCTTTTGAAAGAAGATGGATACAGTTAGCAAGTCTGTGTGTACGAAGAGGGGTCAAATTTGACGGTAATGATGATCAATAAGTAGTTTATTGTAAACAGAGAAAGGGAGAATCCGAGGTACAAGTAGAGGTAGAGGTAGAAGGAGGGGGTAGAGAGTAAAAGAAAAATAGTAATGAATTAAAAAATACAGAATCATTCTAAGATTACCCCCACCCTACATTGTTACCAGGTCTTAAAGCACAGGACATTGTCCAAACATGCAGGCAATTTTTCGTTCTTTCTTTTGGGCTGCCACCACAGAAGAACGCACGGAAATTTTTTCAGGAAAAAGATAAGCCATTTTTCTATGTATTTTCTGAGAGCCACTCGTTCTTAATATCGCAAACAGATTGTGTATTTCACTTTTTATTTCAGCTTAACTTAAATTCCAGCGTTTTAATTTTATTTATTTTATGGTGTTAAATATTTTCTTTGTTAAATTTGTCCTAAAAATAACCAGTTCTTTTTTTCTTTTACGATGTCGTGAATATCTACATTTAAAACTCTGTCATCCCAGAAAACACGAACATTCAAATTGAAAATCGTCACATATTTTGACTCTAAGAACGCTGCCTTTATCTTCTGTGTTATGAATTATTCTTAACTAGTTTAAACCCCCGTCTTTGTATTTTATTAATACATTAATATGGTACATTTCTTCATTTTAACAAGTTTCAAACTATTTTTCTTATTCAAATCAATACAAAATAGCGAGTCTTCTCATCATTCTGATACCAAATTACATTATCGTATTTTATTAGAAGGTATACGTATCCCTTTTAACTTTACAACGAAAAAAGAATATTCAACCTTTAAAGAGAGGTAGATAGATATAGAAACAGAAAGGGGGAGAGAAAAGTAGTGGTAGAGGCAGGCAGAGAGAAAGTGAAAGAAAAATAGAAAAAAAAAAATAAAAATACAGAATCATATTAAGTTTACCGCACCATCCCACATTATTGCAAGGACTTAAAGTACAGGACATGGTCAAGACATACAGATAAGTTATTTCTTTCTTTTGGGCTACCACCAGAGAAGAACACACGGATTTTTTTCCTGGATAAAGGAAAAGCCATGTATCTATTTATTTTCTGAAAGCCACTCCTTTTAAATATCGCAAGCAGTTTGCGAATTGTACTTTTTATTTCTGTTTGACTTAAATTCCAAATATTTCAATTGTATTTTTTAGTTTTAAATATTTTCCTCATTAGATGTGTTTAAAAATAACCAGTTATTTTCTTTTCTTCAATGTTCTGAATATCTACACTTTTAAACCCGTTACCAATATAAAAGGAAAGTCTAAATCGAAAATAGTCACGTACTTTGACTCCAGGAGCGCTGCATTTATCTCTTCTGCATTATAAATTATTCTGAACTAGTTTAAACTTCTTAATATGAAGCCCTGTCTTTGTATTTTATTAATGCATTAATATTGTATTTGTATTCAATTTTTAAACGGTTTAAAACCACTTCATCTAATTCAAATGAATACAAAATAGTGAGTTTTCTCCTCGTGTTAATACAAAATTACATTATCGTATTACCCACCCACCTCTTTAACTTTAAACCTGAGAAGAACATTCTACCTTTAAACTCGGTGTATGGAATATTGTTATCACCTTTTGGCTGGTACATCTGCTACTAATCGCTCACTCCTAGACAGGGTTCAAAAGAGAGTCGCCAACCTGATAGGTGCTGAACTGTCATCTAAGCTTCAACCTCTGTCCCATCGACGAAATGTTTCATACCTCTGTCTGTTTTACAAGTATTTTAATGGTGGATGCTCCGACGAACTACAAGCCCTTGTACCCCTTCGGCTTAAATACCCTCGACAAATCCGATAAGCAGCAAAGTGCCACTCATGTACAGTAGAGATCCCCACGTGTCAGAAATCCTTCTACTCTAATAGTTACTCCAGAATTGCTAGACTTTGAAAGTCCTTTCTTGGTTTATGCTTCCCGCACTGTACTGACATGCAGTAGATAAAGAGTAATGTAAACGGACATCTTGCTGCTCAACACCCTATATAGTGTTCCTGCAACTTACGTCCCTGGTGGTAGCCTACTACATCAAAGTTGCACTGTGCTTTGTTTGGGGTGAAAATATAATATCAAAACATAATAGATAAAATAAGGACACTCTATGTTACCTCTGGTACCAGTTCAGTCTAAATTTAATTTAGTTTCAACCAATATATTTCATCGATTTAGGCAGTCATCATTATTAGTACTATTATAGTAATAATCGTATTCGTTTTTTCATTAGTAGTAGTTGTAGCATTTGTACTATTTGTCATCTCAAATTTCGTGAAATCATAACTAGCAGAATTAAAGTCGATAAATGTTGATTTTGAGATTATCAGTTGTAGTTCTGGTATTACTTTTAATATCTAGGATACATTCCGCATTCCAACGGTGTTTTGTACGTAAGTTAGTGCAAGTTTCCTGATTAGTTTTCCGAATTATCAATGAACGACGAACATGAAGACATAGATATTATAATATAGATAGATAAAAATAAAACTGAATAATGGAAGGAATACTAATTATCATATATTTTGTTTATTAGTGTTTTTTGTGCTAATTTATTGAAGAGAAGATATTGTGAAACTGTCTTAGATGATCTTAACAAAAGAAGCATAAAGTATCCTTACACTGGCCTCAATTACCAGTCGTGTATGTGTTAGAAATGTTCACGTCTACTTATTCATATCTATGTTAATAATGATGAGCGCGTGGAGGTGATTGAAGCACAAAACTATGTCATTTTTATTTTTTCTTATTGAAAAATTATATTAAATTTTCAGTTCAAACGTTCTGCGATCTTAATCAGAAAATAAAAAAAGAACAGAAAGCGTTGTCACCGATGTGAATGTGTCAGAAAATGAGGCAATTTCATAGGGGTTTAAAGGAAATCAAATTACTGAATGTTACTAAAATAAGTTTAGAGATATTTATTATTTGTTTTATCAAAATCTGATGATTTAATTATTTAAATGAAATAATCTAGAAAAAGTTTTCTATGAAGCTCCAACGACCCCTACCGTTGTGGCCACCACTTTCTATTTTCTGTGCAAGTATATATATATATATATATATATATATATATATATATATATATATATATATATGAGAGAGAGAGTGTGTGTGTGTGTATGTATGTGTGTGTATGTGCATGTATATATATATAATATTATAATTTTATTCAATTTACGTATACAAAATAATTGGTCGCGCCAGTCGAACTAGTATTTCAACCTATAGCTATCACCACAGTACAACTACAGCCTCTGGTTTTTATTGAAGCAAGTCTTTTAATGAACGAAAAAAATCTATAAGGCTTTCTAAATGTATAATTACTATTATTATTATTCTATTCGCTTTTATAATTAAACAATCACAGTAGTTTTATATTTAATTGTTACATTTCTCCTTAAATATCTTAATCTAAATGTCTCATTAACCTTAAAAGTATTTGTTCATGTTTTAACTATAATTTCTTCAGATTCCCCTTGTTATCTTAATGAATGGTTATATATATATATATATATATATATATATATATATATATATATATATATATATATAAACTGTATACATAACATATATAAGTATGATGCAATATTCTCAAAAATTAAATATTTAAATCATTTTCCATACTGAATATGAATGTTACTTCCTTAAATTTATACGTATATACGTTATATCCATCATTAATGCATTCTAATAAAGTGAATTTTAACACGTTTTATAAATTCCTGATAACAAGAAATGTTAATATATTTCGCGTTCGAAAGATTTCGGGAATTTAAATGTACTGAATACTATTATTAAATGCTTGCAGAGCAGATTAAACGTATTACTGCCATATGTAATGTGTAGTCTGAGATTTCTATTAATAAAATGCATATTGATATTAAAATTAAGTCTTTATATTTTATTTTAATTAAATTTTTTTATCTAAATTCAATTTCCTAAACATGTATTATTACATTAAATCTATAATATTACTCAGCTAAAATGTCTAGGATATATATAATGTTACTATAGCAACAGGCTTTAGAATATATCTTACCTCCTACGCTTCGCTTTTTCCTTCTTTTTTTTCTCTTTGTTTTAACTTTTAAAATCTTTGTAGATTTCTATTGTAGACGTCTGACCTTAATAAAATGGCTATGGCTCCCCATAGTTATCTAAGAGCAGCTGAATAAAACCCCTATCCTTTCCCTCTTTTCATTTCTAGTGATTTCTTTGGACGTTTTTAACGATCACAGTAAAATTCTCTCTCTCTCTCTCTCTCTCTCTCTCTCTCTCTCTCTATATATATATATATATATATATATATATATATATATATATATATATATATATATATATATGTTGTATAGCTAGCTCTGGTTCTCTGAGATTATTTATTTAGATCGAAACAGTAGTTCGACTGTCGCGAAGAATGGTAATTTTGATTACTTAAATTGAATTAATATCATCTTCTTTTTTTTCTAATTGAATATTATAACTCTGATTATCCTTAACCTTGTCAAATTTAATGGTTTGTACTTTTAGATATTTTGAACCTCAAATATATATACAGTTGCATGAATATTTTGTTTTCATTTTCTTCCTTAAAAATGCTCGTAATATGTCATATATAGGCATATGTATAGTATATATATTAGTAATTTACTCACGATATTTTAATCATATTCCGAATTGACGCACTTTTACCTAACCTTTGAAAATTCAAATTGTCCAAGGGTTTTTTTAACTCTTAATATTTCTCTTGTTTTTACTGTTTATATGTTATTCATGTATATATAAAGAATGTGCCCTTTCACTTTTATGACCCAAAACAATTAGAATATATGCAGAGGTTCAATTAAATATCTCGCGTAACCTGTTGATATGCACAATGTTATACCTATATATTGATATATATTTTCTGTTTTTAAACAGGCATAACTAGTTCTAAGTTTGTTTTATCCGCACCAGTTTTGTCACCAATAAAAATGTCGATTCTATTTTGATTAACGACAGGTCAAAGATATGGATACGTTGGCGGTTTTTTTCCTCTCTTTTTATCTTTTTTCTTCTTTATCTCTTAAGATTAGCTGTTTCGTTGATTGCTCCACTATTCTATCTGTGATTTGTTACTAAATTGATAGTATGATTGCTTCTGTCGCCAATGCAGGTTCTCTCCAATTGTATTAAATCGTTTGGGAATCGATGTCGCAAAAAATATGTGGGAACTATTTTTAGGTGTCAAACTTCGGATTATACGAATTCATTTTTCGGAATAGCGCATTCTCTACTATTTGCTGTTTTGATAAACTGGCTCTATGATCTGCACTGTTATATGCTTAAAAAGCAAATAAATCAACAGAGTAATATAAAAAGTCAACAGTTGTTCGAATAAAAAAATGCTAGAGATATCGAGAGAAGAAGAGCAAGAACGATTGTGCTGGAACTGTGGCACAATGATATATCCCCTTTTGAGGGAGCTAGGGGTTCCTATATTTATGAACCTTGTGTCTAACTTGGCCTGCACTTATGCGGAGGCAACCACACCTACACACACATATTTTAGTGCGGACGCATTTTTCTTAAAGGTTACAACTGTCGGTACTCGAAGATTGGCATATGTTTATGAATGCAGTGCATAATAAGTTAACACAATGTTGGCATTATAATTTGAAAAACAAATCATTGCGGGAAACGCATCGTTCTCTCTCATTCTCTCTCTCTCTCTCTCTTTCTCTCTCTTCCTTGTCCTATTTCTCTGATTCACTCCCTTTCTCTCTCTTTCTTCGTTGAAAGAGAGAATTGAAATATAATTTCATTGTTGTAAAAACAGTTTAGGCTTGCACGCTATACGCGATGGGTCAACTAAATATGCTCCTAATTGTTAAATCTTAAATAAATAATATATATTTTTTATAAAAATGCATTTGTCGCTATTTTTATACACGTGTTAGATTTAAGCATACCATTAATGCCGACGAATGGAAGTTGCCTGCAATTATCACACATAATGCGACCCATGCCAGACAGTTATAGCCGACGACGTATCGACCGGTTTTCGTTGATTTTCCAACATGTGTCTATCGTTTAGATATCGTTGGATATCATTTATTCCCCGGGCAGCTGGTTGCGTTCCGAAGACGTTCCTCAACCAAGTCACCCTCCCGAGGAGGCGATAATACCATAGAACTACTCAGAAATAAAGGGAAAATGTATCACAATTAATTGAGCTCATTACTATTGCAAACCACAGTTGTTAACTGGTAACTTATGCAAGTAAGGATATGCTACAAGATCTGCTACAAGAGGGTTCAATTGTATTGCTATGAATTTACAACTAAATAATTAATTAAATATTATTCAAGAGCAATATCCTTAATATCTGAAAATTACTATCTATATTTATAAGTGTAGCAATTACCGATGGTAACAATTATTAAACGATAAAAAGATGATTGACCTTTTGTATATTTTTCAGGAATTGTATTCAGTGACTTAAAGTTCAAATTATGTGGTATATTTCGTGATTCATTATGCACTGATAATATTGCAAATAATATGAATTGACAATGTATTTTTACTGATATTATTTTTACCTTAAACATGAATCAATATCCTATATTTGTTCTGTATTTTTGATAGAAGCAATTTAAAACTTTGTCCTACTCAGAGTAAAAGTTTCTGGGAAGATAGATGTATTCCACATCAAAAGCGACGTTTATTTAGATTTGCATTCGTAAGAAGTCGATTGAAAAGGAAAAGTTTGTTAACCGCGGGCTAGTATCAAATGGAGCATCTGTCCGACCTCGACCAGTTAGAAAAATCCTTCTCGGGGTATTTTTTATACTCGTCAAAATTTAAATGGATGATGTAAACATTAAAACAGAGTTTATCTCTGTTTCCTTTCTCGTGGAAGACAAATTTATAAGAATCTGTATTAGATAATGTAGGAACTGACCATTTACGTACAATTAATCACGTAGATCAAAGCGTTTATATTACATATTGTACCTCTCTAATATGTATGTCTCGTATTTTTCTTTTCTTTTTAAGAAAGGCAAGGAATATATCGAAAAATGCTTATAAAATGAATTAATAATTTGATTCTGTATGTTACCTCGTTTTCCGTTTATTTACTGCGAATATGTTATTTACACTTGAATAATCTCGAGAATATGTCTTATAGCGAATAGTGATCGTTATTTTTCCTTTGATTAGTTTTACAGAATTGTAAGAAATAAAAGACATTGCGTTATTAACTGAAAATATCTAGATAAAGCGTAAGTGTTCATATATAGAACATTGTAGATAGTACTTAAGCATAAGTGAAGATTGTAAATATAACTTGTTTCATATTCTGTGATGATATATTATAACTCAGTTTTAAGGCTTGTAAAAAGTTAAAAATATAGGTATTTTCTATAAGGTAAAAGTACAGATACCGTATTAATCGTTCCTACACTAAAAGTGCAACTTTCGGTTGGTTATTGGCTATTGACCAACTACTAGTTGAAACGCCAACATCTGAAAAGTGGAAAAAAATGAATTCGCAAAAGCTTTCATCATTTTCTCATCTCCTGCTATTGTTAATAGATTCATTTCCGGCGATTCAAATCAGCTGGTGGAAAAACTCCGTCCATTATTCACTAAGCACTAAACATAACAGTGAGATTACACGTTGCGTGTGCTTTTCAGTGGTGTGTTGCAATAATATGCAAAAGAAATCGAAGAACTGGTAATCGTCCAAAAAAACATGATTCTGAGGCGTGAGGTGGAATTAAATGATCTACTATGTACAGAAATTTGCAGCAGCATATTCAACAATCGTACTAGAAATCAAAAATATATGAAAAGATATAAAATGAGTCTTAAATATCAGTCATACGTAAGGAAATATGGACAAACATTATTTTAGAATCTGCCGTAAACAACCTCATATAATAAGATGATACGTGGAAAATTTTACTCCAAAATATTTTTATAGTACATTCTATAGCTATTTATCTAGGCCACTTCAATGCTGGTTACAAATAAACTAACTTTATACGAACGTAAAACAGCTAACTTAATCGTCTCATTTGAGTGTCAGTAATCAATTTATATATTAGGTATAATATATATATATATATATATATATATATATGTGTTTGTGTATATATACATATATTAAAATCACAATGGCCACGTCTTTATTAATTTATCCTCAGATATTTTTGTCTAAAATTTAATAATCAAAGACAAACAAACTTTATATATATATTAGTCAAATTATATGACCATCAGATTTGACTTATAATATAATTAATCTACGTAGGTATTGTGCACTTGATTTTTAGTTCAAAACATTTTATCTAATATATAACGCCGATAAATGCTGAATTGGAGATGCGGAGATGCTTTTTGCTAATTTTATTTTCGATTTCGGTTCTACTGCGTGCCCACTTTCTGTACGCGGAGATAAGCCAGACCAGGAAAACATATTTAAATGGAGCGAATGCTCTGATCAGATGATGAGGGTGGGTATTGAGATTGTTGAGACTAAACATTTCTATAGCCGTGTAGTTTGAGATTCAACCTTTTTTTCACTTTATGTTTTTCTTGAATTTCTCTCACGTTAAACATATTTCTCGACGTAAAGGTCTTATGTCATCTTGACGGTAATCGTATACTCTATTTAGAGTCGGATGATGAAGAAAAGATCATATGTCGCCTTCTGAAATTCGACAATCAGCACCTCTCGATGTGGGTGGTACAACTGAAGGGTTCAACCTTAAGTGAACCGGGGGCCATATCGACTTCTCGAGTGACTTTCATGAGGTGAAGCTAGCATTTCATTTGTAACCGTTAATTTCTTGGCCACAGTGCTTCAACATTCCTTTCAGCAGTTTCTTTTTATTTAGAGAATATGAGCTCCAGATGCGGTAGTCGCAGCATGTTTTCCGTGGCATCAATGACGTTCTGGGTGCATCTTTTAGAGCAGGACTTTGCTAGTTGCTGACAATGTAATCTCCTATCATTTAAAACAACGTACCTGAGTGAATGAGTAAGACTTAAAATGGAACAAACATTTTAACTCATAGTCCTCTACCAGCGGTTTGCTGGAGCCACAAAGAGAGCACAGCTCCGATGTATCCGTAACAGCTCATCGTAAATGCTAGTGACGATGTAGAATGCGACACAAAGATTGAAGTCATTTTTCTTTTTTAGGTAATTCGTTTTCTTGAAAACCTGATAGTTGTTTCCCAATTCCAGAAAGCTTTAACGAACATGCACATTATCAGAAAACCAGCATGTCTTCAATAAAAATTACACTTTATGAGATTAGGTTATCCCCCATCTTCATCAATAATATGGCTGAGATATCGAATCTCATTTCTGAATAAATGCATATTGTTTCCTTAACTTGAAATTCGTAGTCTTTTAAACATCCTTTACATATGTTTCCCATGTTGTTCTGATCATTTACTGGCTATTATATTATCGCCCCAATTAGCATCTCTAATTTGCATAATCCCTGTATGTGTCTATACGTTGAATTTTGACCTCATCTCATTAACTTGAATTTGTAAATACGCTTCGCTTTCGTAAACTTTTAAGAATATTTTAATGCCGTTGAGTTTGTAAATACCGCCTCGTTGTGAGTATAAGATAATGGTTATCTTTTAATGCTGTATTAAGCCCTGTATGAAAGTCAGCACAGACATGTATCCCTTTGATTTTTTTTCTATATACACACCGTCAGCGCTAGCCACTCACTAAACTCAAATCTTTTAAGATGAACGCATTTTCTAGTCTGTCAAGTTATTTGTTCATTTAATCCAAAGGGGCAAATAGAACGCTCTGTTAACAAAAGATTGTGCAGTAGCTTTACTTTTATATCGAATGCTGCTTTTATTTTCGTGCATCTGCTTAAATCCGCTAAACAATAAAAGCTTCGTTTCATTCATGCTTTTAATTACTGTACATTTGATGTTACTTTTCTTTTAAAATTGTTCACACAGCATGCACTATATACATTCTTTGATTTCTTTTCAGAAAGTCCATTTTAATTTTAAATAAATTTACTGGTAACAATTTTGCCAATAAAATAAAAGAGATCACTTTATTATTTACACAATGTAGGTTTGCTAAATTTCTTTTACATATGGAATTTTATAATTGAAGTATCGAACCCGGTGTCCAACTGTTACATTATTTTTTTATTAAATATCTTTAGTATTATATACATGCGTAAATTTTCATTTGATTTTTCGCTGGATTTTGTCCTTTTAATTCTATTGTTTTTATTTGCCTTTTCAAATGCAAAACTTTTTGACAAAGTTTGGCACGATTTTAACAACCTTAATTTCGGAAAGAACAAGATTATTCCCAATATAATTGTCCAAATTGGCAACGTAGTATTGGTGAAATTGATTTTGTTTCTGTCTGACATATGGGTAGCCATTTTCTTTACTTTCTTTTTTTAGATGAGTAATATTTACATTTATACTGAGAATGTGGTTGGACATTCATTTTTCTTTTGAAAAAAGTAACGTTTAGATATATTTAATACTTTTCTGACGTATGTTACGCCCGCTGCCTCTATGTTTTGAGAATCACTTCTCACTCTTATTACTCTTTGGTAATCCCCAGCGAGTTTCTATAGAATAAGATTCAGTTCCTTTTCAAGTTTCGCTAGTATTTTTTCGTAATTTTCAGCATTCTTTGCCAAAACAAAACCTTGAGTGACAATGAGGAATTTTAAATCATTTTCCGACAAATCTTAAGTTGTTACAGTGCTTGTTTACGACCAACGTAAACGCTAAATAACCATCATTGTCTTGCTAAGCAATTTAGTTTTTAATTCAAATATTCCTCAAGTAAAGTTTTAAGAACTTTCATTTTCCCTACCCATTAAGCGGCCATTTTTTGAAATACTTCTAGGAAGTATTTTTGTAGTCGCAGACAGATTCTCTTGTACGCAGAGAATACTACGCCGTTGTCAGATAGTTTATCTTTTTTCTTGTTTTTTTGGGAGGGGTGAAAAATGGATTTTGTTGCTGATTGTAAATTTCTGAATTTAAGTTCTTCCTTGTCACATTGTGTTGTAGGTATCTCGCTTATGAATTCGAAGAGTTAATATCCTTTGTATTGTGCGTGTCCACACAGAGAAATGAAATATTATTTATGAAACGAGTTCGTGAGAAATGCAATGAAATAACGGGTGCCCAAAAACTATAGTACGTTTTACACATGGTTGACAAATGTTTGTTTATTTTGCTATTCTATCTACATTTAGGAAACTTTTGAATGATCTCAACAAACTATATATATATATATATATATATATATATATATATGCATATATACACATATATACATACATATATATATATATACATATATATGTATATATACATATATATATACATATATATACATATACACATATATACATATATATACATATACACATATATACATACATATATATATACATATATATACATACATATTTATCTATACATGCATATATATAAATATATACATATATATACACATATACATATATATACATACATATATATACATATAAATACATACATATATATACGTGCATATATATACATGCATATATACATATATATGCATACATATATATATATGCACACACACACATATATATGCATATATACATGCGTGCGCGCCGTTGATACGCTTATGTCTGTGAAGCTTATTAGATGCACATCACTTACCTATTATATACTTTCTCTCGTCTGTTGATTGCTGAATTGATGTATAAGGATCCCGTTCGTATTAAGATTTGCAGCGCTGAATTCGAGGGTAGTGACGACGCATTGAAAATTCGTTGGGATGTCTCCAAAGCCGACTCTCCCACTGTCGTTTTTTTTTCAAATAATTTTGTTTATCTTGAAACAGAATTCAAGTCAGTCTGTCAGGAATAAGTTTTAATTAGAACTTTCATCGCTAAACGTACAAATTAGATAAACGAATCTAAAAGTGGATTCGTATTTGTATTTTTTAAATTATTTTGCGTGTAACTATATCGATCTGAAGGTAAATGTATGAAATAATCATAGAAAGAAGAAACCATAAATAAATTGGAAAGAGAGAGAGAGAGAGATAAAGAGTAAAAGAGGAAGAACAAAGAGAAAAAAGAGCAATGTTTTCCTGAGAACGTAGTGTAAACGTCGCCCACTCAACGGGGGAACTGCACTAAAAATATCCTATTGATATATAGAGAAACGGAGAACTGGAAACGGAAGAGGTGCATTTGAAAAGCAAATTTCACGATAATAATGCTTCGATCTTGTAAAGAGACTGAGAGCACACCTACTGACATTTTAAGATGAATTGAAAATCTATTAATAGCTTTAAATGCGGATACTGCGTATAATAAGCATAGTATGATATGTCTACGAAACGCATTTTTCTAAAAAAAAGTTTTAACTCGATTTTTCGGTTCATCATGTTCAATGTTTCTTAATAAATCAAGTTTATCATGTGTGTTTTGTTTATTCTACAATGCAAAGCAAGACACATGTTCGGTCTTTATATGGGGAATATCCAGCACCTCCAGAAAAGGTACTCTATATCTCGGAAAAACTAAATATAAATATATTTGTATCCTTTCGACCCAAGACAGAAAAGCTACTCGTGTTAATTATTTATTGCAAATATATAATGATCACAATTTAGGGGGGATCCTATCACAGGTGTGGCCGTCAGATATTAATCTTACTCGTATCCACCAGAATAGCGCAATTTACCTTAATGTCATTTTACTTAAAAACACAAGTTGATCTCAGGCCTCAGATTATTAGAGTTGATAATAAAACCGTTTATTCTTGTGTGAAACTTTTCTAGGCTAAAAAAAAAGAAGATTTATTTATAAGCAGGGGCGTACGTTATAACAGAGTGGGAGACAGTAATATGCACTTGAACAAAGAATTTTAAAAGAAAGAATGAAACGATTGGGTTTGAAAGAATTTTAAATAAAAAAGAACTAAAAAAAACGCTCTGGCGCGCACGAGCGTGGCATTAATCGAACAAGTGGGGAGGTGGAGCAGGTAATTACAGCATCTCAAATGTTCTGCTTCTTTGTCATTATCTTTCTACAACGACATACGACAGGCAAAAGAGATATCTGGTGCTTCGTCGTTGATCACTGTTTATTTTATTTTACTCTGCACAACACTGCCTTACAAAACAGTTATAAAATAGAAACGAGAGTCTGTTTTACCAAAAAAGAGAAATTTAAAAAAAATGCAAAGCTGTAATAAATACGATCATTGAGGACTAGAAGAAAATAAGAGACGATTGTATAGTTTAAAGCGCACGGTTTTGACAAGATGAGAAGGGGTTTTGAGCGTAATATTAATAAGGAAATACAGAGAAAGGGGATAAAATGTTGACACGCCTGTGTAGATTATTTATTTGTAGAAAATATGGTTAAGTTGACCTTTATAATTAAACAGATTAATGCAAATATAGCTTTGAACTTTCTACTCGCATGAAAATATGGGTGACATGTGTCATTCGATATGTTTCTCATATTTTTATTTTCACTATATGTTGCATTTTACTATAAAATTGCTCAACGTAATAATTACTAAGTGTCCATTTTCTTTGGAGAGTTATTGTATCAAATGTTCTCTGCTGTTGCTATTTCTTATAGAATTCGGGAAGCATGCTCGGAGCCGAAACGTATACCGGAAAATATAAATATTCATTTGTGTCCAGTATTACCAAATACAAAAATTTGGGGCTAA
Organism: Euprymna scolopes; assembly: GCF_053919585.1. Classification (NCBI taxonomy): domain Eukaryota; kingdom Metazoa; phylum Mollusca; class Cephalopoda; order Sepiida; family Sepiolidae; genus Euprymna; species Euprymna scolopes. The sequence continues at coordinate 58,033,000 of NC_136496.1, forward strand.
AAATTCAGGATCTAATAGGTAAGTCACGCTCACATGATAATTGGTGAAAGAACGAGAAAACGCTATGGATTAAGTGTGTGGGGGTTCAGAGAAAAGATTTGCTGTAAGCCGTTAGTTGGGCTGGGAAGATGATGCAACATTCGTAGTGGAACAAAAGCTATGATTAAATGATTGTATGGCAGAGAAAAAGAAAAACAAAAGATAACAGAATATATAATTGATAATGACATATGTGAGGAAATTTTAAGATAGACGCTCACTATAAAAGACTAGCTTAAGTAGAGTAGATAAAAACAGGCGGTCAATAGAAAAAAAAAGAATACAACAATAAATTTTCTTGAAAGAGTAGGATATATATGGACAAACAAAAAGTTAAAAATACGTCCATTAAAAAAAAAGTCTCACTCTCGAATGTATGTAAAATTATCCAAAATACAAATCATGACAATCGAATAGCAACACCAACTCAGTTTTTTTTTCTTTTTCCATCGCTGAACACAACATAAACTGTTTCGTTCTCTGCTAGGGAAAATCCTCCTGGTTGTTATCTTAACTAGAATTGACCTCTGCAAAAATACTGATTTGAATAAGTCAATTCTAGTGACCGCACAGAAATACCAATATTCTATCTTGAAAGCGAAACCCTCTGAGTTCACTCCTTGATGAATGACACACACTGCGACCCTTACAGTTTTCTTCGTTAGTGGTATATGGTAGTGGTGGTGTAGGTGGTGTTTCGATTTTTGTGCTTCTTCGAAGTGGAACATGCACCCCAGTTTTTAGTACTGAATAGCTTGAAAGTGTTTCCGTTTCGGAATCGACTGGAAAAGTTTCTGTTTTGATATCGTCTGAATTTTATACTTTTGAATACATTCATAGTTCTTCGCAGGCGACACATTTCTTTTCTCATAATTTTCCCCAGTAGTTGAATGGGTCGGGTCCAAAGCAGGCCGGAGATTACGTATATTTCCATTAACCACGGCAGATGTGAATTGCTTCAGTGTGAATTTAGTCGTACATCGACAACCTGGCGTTTTCACTCCGATATGATTTCTCACATAATGTTTACGTCTTCAAATAACTGCACAAAGTCAATTTCCTTTCTCGCCCCGTTGAGAACTTTGGCGATGCTGGATATCATAATTTTTCGTTTCTATTGCAGGGTGTTATGCTTTCCATGGCGTTCAAATCCATCAATCATGATCCGTGTCCAAACCGTTATAAACACTTATGCTTCAAACCAATTTTTTTCGATTTCGCTAGGATGTACGTCGTTTACTTGACATCTTCAATGACGTAAATGCCGTCGAAGAAATCCGACGTCGCTTTTTCAGCAGTTTCCCCTATCACAATCAGCGGCATGACATTCAACCCAAAACTCATTCAGTAGCGTTTGCCTTGAAATGTACCCGTCTGGAATGACCATAAAGATCTGTCGACCGGTATCTGCAAATAAGTTTATCTCAGATAGAGCAATGATGCATTCAATCCTTTTTGGTGCAACTCCCTTTACTTGCTCACACATACAGCGGTATAAGCCATGTAAGTTTCTATAGACTGGTCGCCCCTTTTAGTTGCAATGCTGTACGACTGCCAGCACTTGTGTGAAGTGCGGAAATAACGAGCCACTATGGTTTAGGCGTTAAGCTCTGATTTATATGCGCCTCTAATCTTCGCGGTTATAGGATGCTCTGTGACATCATTTCGTAGTTTGGTTCCTAATTAAATCCTGAACGTGCTAATACATATTGCGGAGTTTTAATTTTTAGAACAAATGATGTATTTTTAAATTAGGTTTCGTTATAATTCTTTTAATACTATATATACACTCATGAACAAAAAAAAATGAGCCAGGAAAGAAATTTACAATTTATTGCACAAAAAGCTGCATTACACAAAATGCAATTAAATAATAAACGAAAATGAGTAAAAAATATAAAGAGCAAGATATTTACTTTAATAAAAACTTAGTATGGAATGGAATTGCCCTTAGATCTTTTTAAAAGATCAATTCTTTTTATCATGCTCTCAACCAACTTGGAGCACTGTGAAGAGGAGATGTTATTCCATTCTCTTTGTACTGCTTCCCATAATTTTTCTTTGTTGGACAAAGTTTTTCTAAGTAATGCACGAGATATTATAGCCCAAATATTTTACATTGGGTTTAAATCTGGGCTTTGGCCAGGCCAAAACATCACATCAATTGAATTATCAGTAAGCCACTTCTTTGCTGTGTGTGCAGAGGTATTATCATGTTGAAAAATAATGTCATTGTTCATTTCTAACTTCTGGATGCTTGGTAATAGACCTCTTTCTAATATTTGAATGTATTCTTTGGCATTAATTGACGCATCACATCTGATAATTTCCTCAACTCTTGCAGCAGAAAAGGTCCCCCATACCATTATTCCTCCGTTTCCATGTTTTACTGTGGTTTTTATGCAATTCGGTTAAAATCTTTCTCCGGATCTTCGGATGCAACGTTCAGGGGCATCACTGGCAAGTCAAAATCTTGATTCGTCCTACCAGAAAACATTTCTAAACCAATCTGCATCTTTCGTACCATAACATGATGCAAATGTCTTTCTGCCGCTGATGTTCTTCTTAGTTAACAAAGGTTTTTTTTGCACATCTTTTTGATGAAAATCCCATTTCCTTCATCCTTCTGGATATTGTCACTCTAGAAAGAGAATTTCCTTTTGCTGTTTCGAATTGTTTGCTATGGTCAACATAAGTTTTTTTTTTTTGCGATCTTTCAAAACGGTCATTTTAAGCCTGTGATCGTCCTTCATTGTGGATGCTCTGGGGCGAGCAGAACCATCTTTCCTGCTCACTGTGCCTTCAATTTCGAACCTTTGCCCAATTCTCTTCACAGCTGAAAGAGATGTTGCCACCTTTTCTTCTTTCAAAATGTCGAAAATCTGCTTGTAAGTCAAATTTGCCTGTCGTAATTCTGCAATTCGGTTTTTAATTTTTTCGTCAAGATGTCGTCTTACTTTTCTTGGACTCATCTTTAATACTAATAATCTGAAAAATACTAAATAACAGCTAATTATTAGCAAACAAGCGATAAAAATTTTAAAAATTGTTTTCTTTCCAATTTCAATCATGGCCCATTTTTTTTTGTTCCAATTTTAATCATGGCCCATTTTTTGTTCACGAGTGTATATATATATATATATATATATATATATATATATATATATATATATATATATATATAATTTTTAAGAGAATTTTTCGCTATTTAATCGTTTAAATTGTAATCGGTTTAAAACAATTACGTCGTTTTTATTAGGACGTTGAATACAACATAAAGAAGCAAATGCGCATAATTTTCTTATTTCGATTCAAGCTAGACCGAAAAGCTGCTGAAAACGAAGAGTTTGGCTCAAGGAGCAATACCGAATGCAAAGAAGACAATGGGGGTTAAGAAATTTCGTGGTGATAACGAGTCTTAAAGATAATGAGCGCAGTGAACGGCCATCAGATGTTTACAACAATCAATTAGGAGCCTTAGTCGAAGCCAATCTATGTACAACTGCAAAATTAGACGTAACGTGTACGACGACTTTTAATAAGTTGAGAGGGATTATAAGGACATTGATAAATGCGTGACTCACGAATTGAAAGACAACCAAATAAAACGTCGTTATGAAATGTAATCTTCCCTTCTATTACGCAACAAGAACGACTCGTTTCTCGACCAGGTTGTGACTTGGGATAAAAATGGATTTTTTTACGACAAGCGGTGACGCTCAGCCTAGAGGTTAGACACCCATAAAGCTCAACGACACTTCCCGAAAGTCAGAGTTGCTCAAGAGGAAGGTAAGGCTTACTATTTGGTGGTCAGCAATTGGTCTCATCAATTATGTTTTATGTGTGCAGGCGAAACAAATACATCAGAGAACTACTGTCAACAAATCGATGAAATGAACCAGAAACTTCGACATCACCTTGCATTAGTCGAAAGAAAAGTCCTAATTCTCCTCAACAACAATGCCCAACCCCACGTTGCTATACCGATCCTGTAGAAGTTTAACGTATTGCGTTACGAACTTCTGCATGCCATAATTTCACCTACCTTTCAAGCATTTCGACAACTTTCTGCATGAGAAATGGTTATAAAAAGCGAAATGAAAAACACTTTCAACGACTTCATCCCCAACAAAACGCAACAATATTACGTTAATGTCATGAATACAATTGTTTTGCGTTGGCAAAAGTGTGTTGATTTTGTCGGTATTTATTTCGATCAGCAATTTTTGTTTTTGCCGAGACGTGTTCATCTAAAATTCAAAGCCAATAACCGCAATAACTTTCCTGTCAACCTGATATGAATATCCACACGAAAATACTATAGAATTTTAATCCGTCTTAACACGAATGATAACTTTGTCTACTAAATCTAAAAAGATCCCATAAATATCACTATAAATTTGTGATAACTGACTCAGTTTTGGTAATATTTTTTTTACAAATATACAGTTTTTTTTCTGTGTATTATTTGGAACAGGTTATCTGAAAATAGATATAAGTATTTTTGGTAAACGTCTAGAACTAATATACCCTAACAAATAATACAAAGTTTACGTTAAAGCATAAAAATAAAATTTTCTATCGAACGCCTTATATTTAACATAGAGAAAGCCTTACTTAAGCGATATCATTTACCAAAAATGAACCATCTAGGAGCTCTAACAAAAAACAAATGAAGAGAATTGAATTTTTAACTGTTTAACTTTCTTATAAGGTATCGTATGATCTGTCTTATAAAATAAGTTGCATATACTTGTTATTTAGTTTTCTCTATCACAACGTGCTACAGATAGCATTTGCCAGACTGTCTTTCTCATCGTATTCATTCTGATGGATTCTATCACCATGTCTTTACGCGCACAAGGACACTATGCTGGTATGTATGAAGTTTTCTCCACTTGCATGTTTAGAAGTGTAAGCCATGTTTTGTTTCAGAAACGTTTCAGATGGTTCGTTGTTCTAAACAAGTCTTGAGAGGTGACTAGTTTGCAGTAGACAGAACAGATTCCGATAGTTCGTTGTTACACACAAGTCCTGAGAGGCGACTTGTTTGCAGTAGACAGTTCCACAGAGCAAAATATTCTTACTGTGTCGAGACGGAAAAATATGTGTGAAATTGCTCCAGAAAAGGTTTAATATTTATGAAGCAATTCTGGTTTCTGATTGGTTGGTAGCAGAACGTGAATTAATTCGATTCGTCAGTTCCTAGGAGCATCGTTTATAAATAGAATCGTCCGACTGTGTGGGATCATACCCCATCACTTCGTCTGATGGGGAAGGTCTCCTAGCGGCTTCGGCTGCAGGGAGACAGGGTAGTACCAGTCAAGGATTCGTAACTTGACACTCAGCCCAACAGGTGAGGGACCGGGAACCGGCCCAGCACCTGTTGGACTGAGGTACACCGCCTGGGTTATACCTAAAAGGTCCACCCTCCCAGGCCTTGCCACCGGGCTTTCCGGTGGGACAAGGTTATTGCTTGCTGCCTGAGGCGCCTCGACCGGGGAATGCCGACGGGGTTACTCAGGCAATTTTTAAAATTGCAGGAGTGCCCCTCCTTTAGGGGAGCCTGCGGGTATCCCACTTTCCAGGCCTTGTGCCAAATATTGTCGATGTGGGCGGCAATTAAATATATACCCCATCACTTCGTCTGATGGGAAAGGTCTCCTAGCTGCTTCGGCTGCAGGGAGACAGGGTAGTATAAGTCAGATATTCGTCACTTGACACTCAGCCCAACAGGTGAGGGTCCGGGAACCGGCCCAGCACCTGCTGGACTGAGGTACACCACCTGGGTAATACCTAGGAGGTGAACCCTCACAGGCTTTGCCACCGGGCTTTCCGGTGGGGCAAGTTTATTGCTTGCTGCCTGAGGCGCCCTGACCGGGGAATGCCGACGGGGTTACTCAGGCAATTTTTAAAATTGCAGGAATGCCCCTCCTTTAGGGGAGCCTGCGGGTATCCCACTTTCCAGGCCTTGTGCCACATAATGCTGATGTGGGCAGCATTTAAATATATACCCCATCACTTCGTCTGATGGGGAAGGTCTCCTAGCTGCTTCGGCTGCAGGGAGACAGGGTAGTACAAGTCAAGGATTCGTAACTTGACAGTCAACCCAACAGGTGAGGGACCGGGAACCGGCCCAGCACCTGTTGGACTGAGGTACGCTGTCTGGGTAATACCTAGGAGATCCACCCTTCTAGGCCTTGCCACCGGGCTTTCCGGTGGGGCAAGTTTATTGCTTGCTGCCTTAGGCGCCACGACCGGGGAATGCCGACGTCGTTACTCAGGCAATTTTTAAAATTGCCGGAGTGCCCCATTTTTAGGGGAGCCTGCGGGGTTCCCACTTTCCGGCCTTGTGCCACATAATGCTGATGTGGGCAGCATTTAAATATATACCCCATCACTTCGCCTGATGAGGGAAGGTCTCCTAGCTGCTTCGGCTGCAGGGAGACAGGGTAGTATAAGTCAGATATTCGTCACTTGACACTCAGCCCAACAGGTGAGGGACCGGGAACCGGCCTAGCACCTGCTGGACTGAGGTACGCAGTCTGGGTAATACCTAGGAGGTCCACCCTCCCAGGCCTTGCCACCGGGCTTTCCGGTGGGGCAAGTTTATTGCTTGCTGCCTGAGGCGCCCCAACCGAGGAATGTCGACGGGGTTACTCAGGCAATTTTTAAAATTGCAGGAGTGCCCCTCCTTTAGGGGAGCCTTCGGGTATCCCACTTTCCATGCCTTGTGCCAAATAATGCTGATGTGGGCAGCAATTAAATATATACCCCATTAGTTCGTCCAAAATATTGCAACAGCATGTATGCGTGCATGATTACCAGTTTTATTAATATATATATATATATATATATATATATCCTCTATGCATACATTCGCTTTATGTACACATATACGAATGACACACAACCCCATGTTAACATACACGCATTTGTCGTTTCATCTACATACCTTTTGTATACGCTTTAATGAACATTACTTCACGTTTTAACAAACGTTTAATTGAATCAAGTATTTATTCGACCTGTTAGTTTGCTTTCATTAGTACATATATTCTTGTGCTAGATCCATTGTGAATCCTGTCAAGTGGATACAATGTGTAGACATTAAAAGTGAAATACGTTAGTGAATCTTATTCTAATATTTTTTAATAAATTATGTTTGTTTTAAGTTACGAGTTCGCGAGCGTTATACATTCTTTAATAAGATGGTATTCCAAATATGACATTTCATAAATAAAATTAGACATTTTATTCTGTCACATGTTTTACCAAAAGTATTATCTACACATTCAGCGTTTTATTATTTTTTTTTCTATCTGCGAGGATAAAAATCTAATGGAGAAAAGATAATAGTACTTACACTCCATTTGTAAACAATGTTGAAATCGCAGCAATGAAATTGAAGAACATAAAAAATTAAAGCACTATTCTGGTAATAAACAAATCTTTTAGACAGTTCTTCATAGAACGTTTAAAAATGGGGATGGTGCTTGAGATGGCGTTGGGCAAATATTTTAATGCAACACATAAGAAAAACAGAAATTGACTTGAACGATCACAGTTACCTGGGAACGTAGGACTTGTGATTCACAAAGATTCTACAAAAATAATGTAATTTCCTTTTTCTATTCGATTGATATTTGGATGAAACAGAATTTTAGAAGAAACAAACCAATGTACACATGGGTACACACATACACACACACACACACTCTTAGCATCACTGTTCTGAGAATAAAACCTCCACTATAAAGAAGATTGTTACTTTAAACCATTTTTTCGTAGCACCTATGAAAATAATTCCCAATATGTGAACTCAAAAACCAATTAGGATAGCTTTTAATACTTTATCTCAAAAATACTTGTGCATGCCATTTCTAAGTAAGAATTTGTCCTGTATCGCTTCTGATGTATCCGATTAGTTAGCCGTGGATAGTGAATGCGTCATACCTTGTAAAATATTCCAACAGGATCGTATTGGTTCTGTAATATGCTACTGATATAGCTCCTTATTTTAATTTTTTGCAGCAAAATATATGATGTTAAATCAACGCTGCCTTCAAACTTCGCCGCAACTACTGCAAATGGGTTGATCAAAATGCTTACTCACTTAAAGTAAGAAATTCCCAACAGATTCTAGGAAATCGTAAGCTTTAGAAAATTACAAATATGGCACTAAAAATATGTAAGACTTCTCTTCTAACCATTACATCTGATCCTGAGATAATCGCCCCTACATCTTATAAAGCCAAATCCGAAGAGATCTTTGGCTCGAACACTATATTTTACGATCAGAACTGCCAACTTCTGGAATTTTCCCCTATATTTAATAATATATTTTATCGATCTGTGGTCTTGAAAACTCATTATTTATTTTATATAAGCAATGGCATATGTGTGAAAAATATCCTAAACATTGCTCCTAGTTTTATAATACCTCCGTTACTTAAGAGGAGAAGCCTTTCCCTCTACTTGGAAAACCTCATTGAACTACTCAGTTTTTAACAGCACTAATGATCACTGTTTTGGTTCTCAGTACAACTGATCAATATTCGATGTATCATGAATAAATTGCTTGAATCTCTGATATATTAAGCAAATTAAAGCAAGAGATAATTAGCTTAGTGACAAACAATACCGGTTTAATCTCTGCTATGGTAAGAACCAGTGAATCTCTAGAGTGATTTGTGTTTCTAGAGCAAAATACATTGCTATATCAAAGGCTTTCTTATATGACCTGGCACAAGAAGTTGATCCACTAACCTGTAAACTATGTAGTCCCTGGAAAAGTGTTCACAGTCATTTAATCACTAGACTCTGATAGTTCATGAAAGTAGCCTTGATCGACAGAAATTAGACATACATAGGAAAGAAATACTGCTGTTCATCAATGGTTTTATTATTATGTCAAAACTCTTACTGGTCTTCGTTGAGTACCTTCCACAATAATACTGTAAGATCATATGTTGACATCTATCTCGACCATACAACTGTCTTAAATTAAAAAGAGCATTGCTAATTAAGATCTAGCTGATTTTCATTCTTTGAATTTCGACCATGTGGCGCGTAAGAAAAAGCGGCGTGGTACTTTTAACACTATAACACAAAATTTTCTTTGTCAGCAGTTGAAATGAATGACTCTCTTCTTGAGGAAGTTCCTTGTTTTTATAAGCTCTTCGGACTGGCGTTCATTTTAAATGTTAAATGTAAGACAGCTATTCAATCTGTTATTAAGGTGTTTTAAAATGTTACGATCATTCTAACATTACAAAAAGTACTTAAATCAAGATAGCATCCTCTACTTGTATAAAAGTTAGATAAGTCGTCATGTGGAGTACTGCTGCCATGTATTTGAATAATGCCTTCTTCTTTCACAGAGTAAAAATCGACTTCGAAATCTAGGTAGGGTTATGTGTTCTCTTTTTTGCAACTCTTTTCTCACAGAACAAACACGTTTCTTCTCTTTATCGTTATTTTCATTAAAGGTGCTCGAATAAGCGCTTGGTTTAATTACTTCCTAGAAAATCTCACAGCAGGTATTCGCGATATTATCAATGCGGAAATTACTTTCTGTCATTCCTAAACATTCTTAGCGTATTACGGAATTTCCCCATGGAAAAACGTCTTCATAAATGCTTCAGGCTCGCAGTGTACATTTCATAAGGATTGTTTTTTCTGCTGAATGTGATAGTCTTAAAATATAAAGTGGATATGTACTCGTCGTAAACTGCGCTATATGTAAACCAACGCTATTCATACCTTTGATGAATGATAGCAGCATTCTGAAAATATTCCCTATTTCTTGGCCGAAAACCATGCTGTTTTTTATCGAATTATTCTTGTTTGTAAGAGGCAATGGAGTAAAAAATAATTTTTTAAAAACGGCAGTTAAACTAATCCAATAGATACAAATTATCAACTCTCATCTAAACATTCGAAAGCATTATAAATAATAATATTTTAAATAAATAAACAAATAAGTATTTTTCATTTTTCTTATTTATTTTGAGAATATAATATGCTAGTATTGATGTATAAATACATGCGTGTTACTTTTTTCTGATTTCTGCGATTACATTATTATATTTCAATTTGATATGTATTTAAGAAACCAAAGTTATGTGTAATATGTATCCATTAACATATCAATGTTCACACTACACAGAGCTTAGTCATGGTGAACAAATCTGCGTCCAAAAGTACATTGTTTTGATGTTAGATTATAGGTGTTGGTAAGTAGGTAATATAAAACATACGTTATAAAGCCACCACTCAAATTGGATAAGTATACAATTCGCCAAAACCTTTTGGATGTATGATCCTGATCTCGCTGAAAGAGTGCAGGTTTCAGTTTTCTAGAATGATCTTCCGCGGGACGGTGACATTCTTGCTGTCAAATAGACGTTTACCTATATGATATTACAGAATATGCAACAAGCCGTAAGTAATAGAGGTGTTTTTGTTTAAGGTTAACTTCCTAGATACGCCGTGTTATTTTTATACACATGTATATAAACCGGCTGACCTTTGTGAGATGTGGCTTTCCACCCTATACGAACGATCATTTACTATGGGAAAAGCGATGCAGAGTCTATACTTTGCGCATCGTTTATTACTGGTTGTATCGAAACCATTTTGTTACGAATTGGCTTTCCCGAAAATCTGCTACGTTTAGATATGTTCATTGTTTGCATATGTTATAAGCAAGTTTCAACTCCTACACCATTTCGCATTTATTCTTTTTTCATTAATATTGAATATTAGCAAAATGTTAAATATTACATTTTCATACAATAGAAACAGCATAGAAGATATTGTCCATGCAATGAGTTGTACAAGTTAAAACTTGTTAATAAGACAGCTATGCAGCCGGTTACATTCATAGAGTGTTCGTTGAGTAAATCGTCAAAAACCAGACACCGTTGATATCTGTTTGCAGCTTACAATGTCAAATGAAAGGGGTTAACAGAAGCGGATACACCTAGAATTTCTCATAAATACGGGAATAATACAAATCCATGACAACATCACATTTTATTAAAACAGTATGAGACAAGGAAGAATACATGTTGATTTAGAATCAGTTTATTCACGCGAAAGTCGATTTGACTTTCTTTCTCGCAACGCAATATGTCCCCAGAAAATAGAGAAATTTCTCTACGTGATGCAACCATGTGTTTCCTCGCATTAAAACATATCATGCAGAAACTCCCGCGGGAGTTTCCATTCACCCACACTAAACATCATCGTTCGTACCCATGTCTTTTACGCCGCGTCTTTCTAATCTGTCAATGACTTTGCTGACAGCTTTATTAATTTTCAGTCTACACATTTCTTTGCTAAATTGTAAAAAATTACACAAAACAAATTCGTCTTTTCTGCCCAAGGATGTAGTGATTTTATGACTAAGCATTGAGGCAGCATCAGAAAGTTTGTTACGAGATTTTCTACTCTCAATCACAAAATTTTAGTATGTTGTTCAATACTCAACGTTTCTAAAGCTCTCGTAACCATGCTTACAAACATTCAGACTTATGTTTTCGACTTTAATTGATGCTGTACGATATTTATGTTAGATTTTCTTGACATTTGCAAAATTCATAAAAATTAGAATCACAAATCTTTTGGCCCGTTTGTAAAACAAATATTACTATAAAATAGAATCCTATTTTTTATACTTGCATACTACATATTTAAGTTAGTTTTTTTTATTGTTGACCCACAGTAGAATTTTCTTCTGACGGAAACATTTTACCAAATATTAAAGACCATGATATAACCTTGGCAAGTATAGATAAATCTACATTAGATTATTCACGATGGAGTATCATGGTAGGTGGTGTCAAATGTGTGTAGTATTTAATCCGGAATAAACAAACATTCCTTTCTATGCAAAGAAAATTCAGAACAAAATAGTAATATTTTCAAGAAAATCATATAAAATGTCATAATTACTATTTTTGGCTATCCAGCATGGACAATAGTATATTATATACGAAACAGAGCATTATCCTCTCTTGATTTGACTGGAATAGATGTAATAAAAATATAGGAAAATTCTGGGACCTCAAGTATTCTAGCTGATTATTAGTCAGTATTTTTAAATTCCAAACAATTTCCATTGCTATTTTTACGATTTCATTATTTATTTAGCACGTGCACTTATTCATCTATTTCCTCATTAAAAAAAATTGACATATAGTGCATTTTACGAAAACTGTTATTTCATTAGTTTTATACTGATTTAGTAATACTGCATGCGTCATGCCAATACAACAATCGGTTCCCTGCATTGCTATAGCGTTCTTATACTTCTATTTATCTAATACTTCATATTCTTTTTTTTTTTACTAGATCTTTTTAATAAATTATTATTTGTACTTGCTAGGAGTTTTCTGAGATTTCTCTCTGCCAACATTGTGTGGAGTTCCCTGGTGTTTAGATAAGTCTCTACTAATACTCTAAATTGAATGGAATTTAGGACTATTAAGCGTGTAGTGTTCGTGATGAAAATGTGAGTCAACGCAAATTCGAGTGACATTGTGTTTCCAAAACGAAAGTTTATGAAAGAAATAAAGGAAGCAGGATATAAGTATTTAGGTTATTTGGAGGCGTATGCATAATGCTGTTCATGATGAGATGAAAGATAGAGTCAGAAATGAGTATATTAGAAGGGTAAAACTAATTCCGAATACAGCATTTTACGGGGAAAATATTATCAAGTCGATGAATCCATGGGTTCTTAGTGTTTTAAGGTACATTGCGGGAATTTGAATGACCTGACAAGGAGTTACCTGCCATGGATATCAAGTCAAGGAATATATTTGCAATGTTTGCTATATTTCATATTAGAAGTAAAGTATCTAGTTTGTATCAGAAAAGACGATGAGAGAGGGTCGATGAGTGTGAAAGATTGTGTGAGAGCTGAGGAGGCGTCGTTGGGCATTTGGTTTGAAGCTAGAATTGGATGTTCAAGATTGTGAACAGCGAAGTTAAGGCGGATGAGTACGAGCGTGTGAAATGTGTTAACAACTAAAGGGCAACGCAATTGACTGAGAAAAAGATGCACAGAAAGTTCTTCCAGTAGCAGATGCGGCGAATGAGAAATCTAGGTACTTGTCTAAGCATACTGAAATCTTTATTTGTGCAACACTCGAGCCGGAACTAGTAACGCGACTGTTAAAGAAAGTGGTACAATAAGAAAATATTGCTGGAGAATACCGGATGTATAGAAAGTTTTCTGAATTGCTTACCTTGCAGCAGAACGGATTTAGTGGGATAATTACCCCTATTCCGTTGGTCAATATTAATGGTGTTTATGGGTTGGAGCAGTAGTTTCGTGAGACCGTCAATTTTCTCTGGAAACTATTGGCACCGAAACTCGCGTGTTATATATATATATATATATATATATATATATATATATATATATATATATATGTATGAGATTAATACCAGAATTAGATTATTCCCCACATTTACATAGAGATAATTTTTTTAATAGTTGTATAGAGGCGAGCATTTAGTTAAATATAGCCGCATCAAGTTTATTTGATATAAAATAAGGTATCATTCCTAAGAAATGTTTACAATGTAACAGTTTCCGTATGGGGTTGTGAAAGATTGCCTATAGTTTTTTTTCTGGGAATAAATCCTATTTTACTCATGTTCGATTTGAGAGCAACGTCAACAATGTGTTCGTGTTTCTTTCATAAGGAAACGTTGGCTTGTCAGAATAATGAAATCAGAAAGAAAAAGATCAGATTCGGAATTCTTTTTAACAACCACCTTTATATTTCTTCTCCCTCACCGCTGCCGTAGTAATTTTCTTTTCCTCTTCATCACAACTGACAGCTAACTCATGTGCACGAGATAAAAATGTCGCTGCTGTCGAACAAAAAAAAATGTACTTTTATACTGTACGTTTCGAACCACGATAGTGCCTAAATTTTCATTTATCTTCTTGGTCTTCATATCGGACAGGTTTCGAATTCGAATGCTATCACTTCTCCACAGTGTGCACATGACACCCGTGGGGGTCTACTGTAGTTTCTCTCAAAACCGTCATTACAGGTTGTATATATGGTTTAACAATTGTATTGTTTTTTTTTTTTTTGCGTCTCCCTAATAAACATTTTAATCAATAATTTTAACAAAAATCAACAAAAAAGAACCATAATATTTAGTTCTATTTACATGCAGGTGGCATTATTAACAGAATGTTTCTGCTTACTTATGATAAAAGTTGATTTCGATCTTGTTAAAGCTAACAGATCATAGCGCCTCGCTGTAATAGATATGCCCTAGGGCGTGTTAGGACTATTTTTATAATGAACGTATATATTGATATATTAATTGCTGTGCGTTTATAGTATGTAACCTTATATATATGTATATATGTATATATATACGTGTTTCTAAGCTCATGGTAATAAAGTCATGTGTTCCTCTTTTTGCAGTTCTGTGTTCTAATGACTTAGCTGCATGTGAAAAACGCTGGTTACAGTGGCACTTGTAGTCGTTGTCGACATTAAAAGCCATGGAAAACCGATCGATATTTGTTATAAGATGCAGTCTACTGTTGACGTCACTCGAAATAGCCATGATTGTCAGTTTTCGTGATAGCGATAGAGAAAACCAGAAATTGCAACAGGCGAGAGTAAACGTCAAACATCACGTGTGTTGTATTCTTTCTTGGTGGGATCTTATGTTGTCTTGTTTTTTATGGCGACACTTATTCTGGATAGGAGAGAAGCAGTGGTAGTTCGGGCGAAGTATCTGTAAGTTTAAAGACATGACACGGGATGTATGTGTAAACGTTAGCAATAGAGAATCAAATGCCTGGAAAGAGAGAGACAAGGAAAGGACGAGAGAGAAAGAGAGAGAGATAGAGAGTTTACGCGGGGGTGAGCTATATAAAAAGCAAGACTTTTTAAATAAAACGATACAAGAGAAAAATGTTGACAAAATAATTAAAAATGCTCTTTTGTCAAAGAAGTTTCACACGGATTTGAGAACAATTACGACAAAGAAAGTATTAGAATTTAAAAATATGTATAAAAAGTAAGAGTCAAAATGAATATCATTATAATAGCACGAACACACATACATACACATATATATATATGTATATATATATATATACGCATACACACACATATATATATATATAACAGGGCAAGAAATAATAATCATCATCGGATTTCTTAAAGTGTTCTTATATGTACGTCGCCTCAAAAAGAACGGTTTTATTTTAAATTAGAAGAAAGTAATATTTCTCTAAGATAGATGTTTCTGTTTCCGCATTGATTCTGTATCGACACGTACTATTTCCGTTCTGTTCCTATTGGTTTGATTACCTTTATTTTTTTAAATAAATTTTTTGAAATAAAATTGGTCTCAGTATCTATCTTTTGTTCACATTATGACTAATAAGCATTCACATATATTGAATTAGGGCCCGCTATCACATTCAACATTTTTGGCAGACTTTTTTTTGTGCGTTTTGTATGCATTATATATATATATATATATATACCTCGTACTAGCTAGCATTGCACTTTTCAGCCATTTACTACCACCTTTACTATCTCTCACACTCACCCAGGATCGACTTATCTTGCCGTCTATTTACACTGTCTCCTCTGTCTCTACGCCCTCCTAACCTTACTCTATATATGTATACAGTCGTATTCACTCGCAAAGTCTGCTCTCTTTATTACTAAATATATTGCTCACATAAACATTAAATTAATACTGTTTCAACGTTACACTTAATTACATTGAACTCATGCCGTGATGATGAATTAAATGAATGATTTTATAATAGCATTCGGTCTCCGGTGAGAAATTTATATGTCAACGTTTAATCACATTCCTGATGAAGGCTATCGACCCAGTTAATGTTTCTTATAACATATTTGCATTTGGTTAGAAGATACTTTTCTTCGCTTGTGTTTTCCTCCGAACACAGATCATTATTATTATGTGAGAAATTGCTGTAGATATGTGTTGATTGAGTTAGACAGCAATTTAATGAATTAGCAACAGTAATAGACCAAGAAAACAATAAGGTATAGTGTAGAGTAAAACTATTTAATTTGAAAGCATGTATTATTGTGTATTGATATTAAACGCAAACATTTAAGATATTTTTATTTAATTTATACTGTGTAATACTTTATATGATCTATATCACAAAGTAAAATGGGTTTTTATTTTGTCATCAGTCATTTTAGGTCGATAAATACAAGCGATTTATAAGAATTTGCCTACGGTAACGCTTTATACAAATAAGTTATAAATGCCTTCCAAAATTATTCGCTCATTAGGTTCGCTATCGGTAATTAATTTTTTCCCCACCTTGTCTATCACCCATAAGATACAAGGAATCGGAATGACTTTCACTCCGTTGATACAATCTACTGCTACTGTTACTAGCTTATGCCGGGAAATGTTTTTTATAGAGTAAATTATTTGTTATTTCATTTTGTTTTAATTACTTTGCCTATTATATTATAAATACCGTTCGTTGCCTGAAACAATACTTGCCTTTACGACGATTTCATTGGCTATAGTTCTATTCTAGATTAATCGAATAGAATTGAGGAACACAACACCATTATTAGAATTTAAACAATGCATCTCATTCAGTAATCGAAATTATTATAAAAACTAGGATGTTTTTTTAGTTCAAGCATTTCTTGTCTTTATCTATTTGTTTGTTTACTTTGTTACTTGACAATCTGTCTTCTGTTGCCCTTTCTATTTTGATTTCGTAATTTGTTTTCCGTCTTGCCTTCTTATTACTTTTTTAATTTACAAGTTGCACTGCATTTTTCTTAAACTGCATTCAGTTATTCCAGAAAATAATATATACAAAAAAGTTATAATTCATACATTGCGACTAATGCTTTTTCATTCTTTTCTTAGGAGGGTATATTTAAAATGGGTATGTTAAGTCTCAAGAGACAATTGATAACTGCTGTAAGAGTAGCTGGGCGTGTACTTTTGAGGCTAAAGTTGCACAATCTCCAACCACACATCTCCTGAATCGACACTGCTTGGGCATAATGACAAGAAGAAATGCTAGACGACTGGAAACAATGCCCCGGTAAGTGGAGTGGAGGGCACATACAGCACCTGGAATTCCCAAATGGTCACCCATTTTAGTACTGATAAGGATTTACGTTGCTTAACCTCAGTGATCTAACGGAGATTGATATGTAAACGTTAATTATGCGGTATAATAATATTTATGGGTATTTAAATACTATTATTATTGCTACATTATTGTGGTGGCCCTACGAACGGGTGATAGGCTCGGACAACGATTTAGGCATAAAAGAATATATTATAAAAGAGAGTGAACAAAGAAAAGTCGTGAGCATTTTCCCAATGTTAGGTTTTCTGTAATGTGTATGTCGCGATAATTCCCCACGAGGGGATTAAGCTCGTTTTTTTTTTATTATTAAAAGAGTCCTTTACAAGCGCATGGGTAAGTCTCCTTATCAAACTCTTCCCGCGTCGACTTTCAGAATATTTTGCCAACACAAATCCTTCCACTATTATCATATCTTTAGCACAAGTAATTATTCTGTTCAGCTAGTTTAAAATTGCTGCGATGCTTGTTCAGTATTGATGCAAATGTTAAATAGTTCTCATAATCTTTCTTGGTTAAATTCCAGTGTTTATACTTTTAATGAAATAAAACGTTTTCGTGTTGAACAGTTCTGTTAAGAGTTTTACATTTCAGAAAAAGTGAAGTCACACGTTTTCGCGATAAAATGTAATCAACAAATCCATAGTGTTCTATGGATGCCAGTTTTCGAAGCAATAAGTAGATCGGTTTAGAGTCCGCATAATTAATGTTATACAGATCCTCATATCGTCTAAAATATGATGCAAAAATCATCTCTGTCTCCAAGGAATGAATAGAATTGTCAATAGTGTTTCAAACTACGTTTTGTGAAAATGTTATGTTACTTTCACTAATTAGTTTTTTTTTATTTGTTAAGTTTTTAGTTATGTCTTATTTCTCTTGTTCCTATAGCATTTTCTCATGTTGTTTCAACTGGTGGTTGTGCGGTTTTGCCGTAGTTGGTTGTAAGTCCTCCATGGTTTCTTATTATTTTCTTTTAAGAAGAGGGACAGCAATTGATTTTGAACGTGTCTAAAAAAAACTTTACTATTTTCCACGTAGCCATTTTTTCTCTTAACGATCAACACAATGTAGATCTGGGGGTAGAACGGAAAAGAATTACACTTTTTTCTTAATAAAAGTTCCCTTCTTTCACATTGTTGAAGAAAAAGCTAAAAATGAATTTGTTTTGTCACAACATTTATCTTTTTTATTTAAAGAAAATTCCAAAGAAGAAAATGAAAACCGAGAAGATACTTTTTAGTTACTCACAAAAAAATAAAATCATGGGTTTTTCACTTATAACTTTAAACAGTTGCAACAATCCTCTTCTCTTTTCTTTCCCCAGAGTTTAATAGCAACAAAAATATCAAGAGTTCAGTGCAATTTTTGTACTTGGTTCCTAATCCTTAATGCGTTTAGTCGTCCTGTTCTTAGGTACCGACTCTCTGAATGATTCATTGCTAGTGCCTGTAACACTATTGTGCTCATTCGAATACTTCGTCGTAATGTCGATGTTGTTGGATTAGATTGTTTGAATATCACGTTGTTAATTCGAATAATTTGTTGCCAGTTGTTGTGGCCTTAGGAAGGGATAATAAAGAAAGCTCGAACAACGAATTTAGCTAGAAAAAATATATATTGTACAAATAAGGAATAGAAAGAAAAAGTCTACCGATATTTTCTGGATGTAACTTAGACAGTCTGTAGTCTCGCGTTAGATCTCGAAGATTGCTCCACAAGAGAGTTAGACATGTTTTATTTAAATGATTAGAGGATATTATTAAAAATGAAAAGGTAAGTTCCCATAATAATTATTAATAAAATACATCAACCTTAGTTATTTTTGTCTGATCACAGCCCACACGTAGATTCCTCGTCGCATAAAATACACTTCTTTTGTAAGATTCTGTCATATATAGTTTATTTATATAATATTTTTATCTTTTCAGCAGAGATTTTAACACAATGGGGAGTCGAAATTTTCCGGTAGGCGTGATTCATGTATTTAGCTATGAATCGAAACAAAGATAAAGCATGGGAGAATAATATTGGTAAAAATTAACAGAAAAATACCATAAGCTGACAGCAACAAATTCTTTTAAACTAACAAAAAGTCCAAATTTCACACAGAATAATTATCACTATAAAAGTAAAAACAAAATTGTGTCAAAAACAAAAAAATTGCAAAATAATCTGCATTGATACTATTTTATATTCATAAGAATTTTATGAAATTACTTAGCGTAAGCAACAGAATTATTGGAGTATTAATCAAAAACCGTTTTGCTTTACCAATCTTTTTAACTCATATGCGTTAAAACGATTGATATTTACTTGCGTTGATCTATTTTTCCAAATAATATGCATTAATAAAATTTAATCCATACATTAAAAAAGCTAATATATATATATATATATATATATATATATATATATATATATATATATATATATATAGTAGAAATGGTAATTAATAAAAACTGAAAAAAGTGCTCAATACTGTTGTAGAGCAAATATGCGTTTTATTTTTATTACCGTATCTTTCTGTTAAGTTACATTATTGTTTGAGCTACCCGGCCGTCTGTAGCTTCCTCAGACTTTTACAGAAATCTGTAAAAGTCTGAGGAAGCTACAGACGGCCAAAAAAACGGCCGGGTAGGTGAAACAATAATGTGACTTAACAGAAAGATACGGTAATGAAAAATAAAACGTATATATATATATATAAGTAAAATATAAAATTACTATTAAATTTACCAAAATGATCCAAGATGGTAAAATTAAAGTATAATATAAACATTAAAGAATTAATATTTGTAAAGTTATCTCAGCCAGATGTAAAAGCTCGATAAAACCAAATAGGAAATAGAGCTTATAATACGAGCAAACAGTTAATAAAACATGTTAAAAAAACACTTTGAAATAGAGTTAAAAGCATATTTAATCTAAAAAGGAAACACTTGATAAGTGGATAGTCCTTAATCCTCGGAGTTTCGAAGAAATGCTTTCCTTCTCATCAGAGGGTAGGAATAAGCAAAATGCAGGATCGGATTTTGCATGCAAAAGTATTTGATGAAACAACAAGTAAGTCAAAGATCTTACTTGATAACAAAAAAGTGAAGCAGAGGGAATATGGTAAAGAAAAAGGTGATTATACGTGAATGGATAGTCTGGTGGAAGACAAAGAATCCAATTATTTATCTTTCACCAGACTATCCATTCACGTGTAATCACCTTTTGAATTGTAAGTGGTTTGCCATACTTATAGGTAAATTTAACCTGAACAGATAACGGCACTTGATGCCGAGTGTGGACTCTGCACCAACATTGGTCTTTTTAGCCATGAAAAACATTTTTATGCACCCCCAAGAAAATGCCAAATTGATAAATGGTAGTCACATTTAGTTCGAATAGATAAGCAGCGAGAACACCAGTGATCTGTCTAGACCAGACATACACGCTTTTTATAAAATCTTGTAAAGTTAAGAGTTTTTTTTTTAAGATCCTTTTTTACTGGATGTCTTTTGACCCATGAATTTTAGACCAAAAAATCTTCGTGTCAAGATACTTTATGAGAGGTACTTCCTGATGATAAACACTACATTGCATCGTAGATGCAAGTATTTTTCGTTTTTCGAGGAAGTTATGAGAAAAATCTAAATCCTTTGCCCATTCAAATAGTTGCGTAAGCACTTTTTATTATAAATGTACAAAAAATATTTCATAGAGAAAATAAAATAAAAATGAATTTAAAATTAAATTATAATGAAATAAAATAAAAATAAA
>NC_136496.1:58058973-58291473 GCF_053919585.1 Euprymna scolopes
TATGATTTCGTTTAGATGTAATATTTTTACATTTTTGTCTTATTATTGCACTTAGATACATTATTATTTTTAAAATTTTATTTATTATTGCACTTAGATGTAATATAATGTTTACTATTTTACTTATTATTGCACTTAGATGCAATATTACTTTGAGATTTTATTTTTTATTGCACGTAGATGTAATATTATTTTAACATATTTTTATTTAGTTTTGCACTCTGATGCAATATAATTTTAACATTTTTAATTTTATTTTGCACTTTGATGTAATATACTTTTAACATTTTTTGTACTTATTATTGAACTTAGATATGATATTATTTTAACATTTTATTAATTATTGCACATAGGTATATATTATTTTTATAGTTTTTATTTATTTTGCCATTAGATATTATATTATTTTAAAATTATTTTTGTATTTATTATTGCAGTAAGTAATATTACTTTAACATTTCTTACTTTATATTGCACTTAAATGTAATATTATTTTAACATTTCTTACTTTATATTGCACTTAAATGTAATATTATGTGAACATTTTAAGTTTATTTTAGACTCAAATGTAATATTATTTTAACATTTATTTCTTTATATTGGATCATCATCCATTCTCAAAGGATCATTACTAATTTTCCAGGATACTATATCGAAAGTCACTGAACTTTATATATATATATATATATATATATATATATAGAGAGAGAGAGAGAGAGAGAGAGAGAGAGGGAGAGAGAGAGGGTGAAGGGGGGGGAGAAAGATAGATATAAACATATATATTATATATATACATATTGCCAAAACTGGTGGGAACCAAGCCACTGATCAGCTACCTTGGATTTAACAGACTGGGCATATAGCTCTCTTGCATTTTTTATTTCTCTTTTACAGTGGGTTGCCAGCAGTCCTGAAAGCAGCTTTAGTCTCAGTGCATCTATTACGTTGGTAGCTATGGAAAAAGTGATTTCTGTGCGCGATAGCAGCAGCACATTCTGGGGAGAACCATGGCTGGCTGTTAGGTTTTTGTTGGAATTTTTTAGATGGTATGAATTGGTCTATGCCTACAATTAACCATTCGGTAAGATCTGATACTATAGAGGACACTTCCTTTTTAAACATGGAGTGCAGAGGTAAATCAGATATGAATGTAAGGAAGCTATCCAAGTCAGCCATAGAGTATCGATATACAGTACGGTGGAGGGGTACGTCTGGGGACTTATTACATTTCGTTTTTATCTTAACTGATACGACGGAGTGGTCGGAGGATCCTAGAGGAGAATGAACGGAACATGAACATAGCTCAGGGGAAGTTGAGAGAAAAAGTTCTAGGAGGTTTGCATATTGACCGGGTGTATCGGGCACACGGGTGGGTTCGCGAACAATCTGAGTGAGGTCATAAGCAATTGCAAAATCATGACAAAACCTCCCCTCATCGTCTGTCGTATTTGAATGGGTCAGCCATTCCACTTTATGGACGTTGAAGTCACCACAGATATGGATGTTAGCCGAGGGATGTGCAGACAGTTAGTGGTCTATTTTCTCAGATATGCTCTTAAAGATAGTAACCCCGCTCTTGTGGGGCCGATAGAGGGCAAATATAAATGCAGTGATGTTAGCAAGTGCAACCCTGAAGCACATATAGGGTAAATTAGGATCTTCTCTAGAGATATCCCTGCCACACGGGAAGCTATCCTTCATGTAGGCACATATTTCATGCCCATGGCGATCTTGGGGGTCAGATTTAGCTGTTAAGTTAGAGTATCCGTTAATTATGAACTCATCTAGGGAAGTCGTCTGCCCTATTCCAGTTTCACTTAGAAATAATATGTTCGGTTTCTTCTCCTGTAAATGGGTTTCAACCTCTGGAAGGTTGGAACGTAGACCCCTGATGTTGGAGAAGGAGACCTGGTAGTAGGGGTCTACGTTGAAAGATGGGGTTCTAGTTTTATTCGAGTTTTTATTCTGGAGATATTTCATGTTGAGGTGTTGGGATTTGTGAGATAGGTCGGCATACTTGGTTAGAGCAGTACAGAGAGGAAAAGTAAGAGAGAAAAAGACAGGATTTTTTGTAGCACACGAAAAGGTAAAGCCGTAACAATTACCACTAGTATGGCAGCGAGAGGCCCCAACAGAGACTACTGCATGGTTCAGATCCACTCACCAAATGGCAATACAGCAGTCCCAGTACTTTGCGTCTGCTGATAGGACAGCCTCCTTAGTGGTTAATCCAAGGTTCGGGTCCCTGACTATCAGGCGGATAACGTCAGCCCAGACAAAACGTTTACCTCCAGCACCCTTACTAGTGACATGGCCACAAGGACAGAGACAGAAAAATTTCCGACATCTCAGACTACTATTCACCAAGTACTACCGACCTTTAAGCAGCTTTTTCTTCACCCTTTGTCAGAAAAATCACTCATTGAATGAGGAATGAGGGACAAAAAAGGAGAAGCGAGAGTTACTGGAGCTGCCGATAACACATCCACTGTATTATCTGAAATGCCTTTAGGAAAATATGAAATAAAATTGTTAGATGATTAATGTAACAAATTAAGTAAAATATTAAACAGAACGAATACCAAAGAAAAACTTACACGCGAGTTTAACAGAATGAAATGATAATGAAAATAACTATAGAAAGAAAGTATAACAAGAACGATAAAGTAAAATGAAATGAATGTAGTAAAACCATGTATTGTTAACTAATTAAACGACAGAAACGGAAGTACTTGTAATATGATAATAAACAGACGATAATGAATGACAGTAAAGAAGGTTAGGAGAGAATTAAAGAAACATGAACCAAAAAGATAGAGAATTTAAGAAACATGAACCAAAAAAAAAGGCATAAAAGCAATTAGGTGAATCAACTGACATATTGATTATGAAATAGAAATTTTGCTACATTGAAAAAGGATGAAACATGATTAAAAACATGAATACAAATAAAGAAAATGAGACGAAATATTGATAATAAAAAAGAGAAAGCCATAAAAATTAATTAAACGGTTGAAAATGTAGAAACTAGTGAAAACAATTTTATATTGCTGAAATATAAAAATAGTCTGGTTTTGATATGTTTTTGTTTTATTTTAAACAAGAAATATTGTATTATTTTCTTTCCATAAGGTTATGATTGAAACGTATTCGTTCGATTTCATAATTTTACTTGGCAATATACTTTTCTGCACTATATGAACCATGGATTAAACGCAAGATATATTCTCATATAAACGACCCAGTAAATTACGATCGCTTGCTTTGTGGATAAAAGCACCGATATCATTGGATGTTAGTGCATTTATAATCGATAAAAAATGTGACATGGTATATCTTTATGCGATTATTTTTATATATGTATCGATTTTTCTTTTTTCCTGTAATTCTTTTCTTATTTTTTTCACGATCATTTTTCAACTTCTAGATTCCTGCATTCATTCGTTCATTTTTAAATTATTTTTTGATTCGATTAGAATATTTCCTCTTATTCACTTGCTTTTTTTTCTGTTCATTTTTCAGGAATCCTTTTCATCTTACTACGATGTTCTTATTTCTCAGTTTACATCAGAAGCGTTTAAATATAATGTTTCATTCACACATTTGAACTTTTTTCTTTCTATACTCTTTTGTCGTCGTCATACGCTCTCTCTTTAAAATCTCCTTCACTTTTCATTTTGTTCCACACTTTATCGCTTTTCTTTTCACATTTTATTTCTTTGCTTTATTATTCTGTCATACACTTTGATCTTGTATCAGCTTTTTCGAGTTTATATTTTCTTTTATCGAAACCCCTTGTTATAAAATATTTCTCTATTAAACAATATATTTGCTTTTATTTTTCTTCGTCCTTAGATTCCTGTACTAGCTTCATTCTTAATATTCATTTTTTTTTTATTCTTCTTCGTCATTCTGAAACTTCCTCTCATATTTGCCTTCTCTTTTTTCGGTCACCATTTAATATTTCATCTTCGATCAGATATTTATATTTCATTATTTTTTGTTTTATGATTATTTTATGTTGATTTTCGACTTTTCTGTCTAATTATGTATTCTGGTTCTTGTATTTTCTAGCTTTTTATCATTTACACGTTTTCACGTTTTCCAAGTGGATTTAAGTCTCGTTTAAATCACACCAAATTACATCTATTTTTACCATTTGCATACCAAAAACAACTGAATCCTAACTTTATTCTGCAAATATGGGTAAAATACTAACTTATATTGACTTACACTATATACGTAATCGTTAGCTAATTGCCATATTAATTTGCCATGAAACAAAACATGTAATATTCATACATTAATATTTATTAAATTGTCAATTTTGTTCTCATATAAAAATTGCGATTCTTTAAACACAGTCAAGATTTGTATATTTTATCTTTTCTTTTCTTATTCCCTAGCAGTAGGATTTTTTCTTTATTCGTTTAATCTATACTAATTGTAATTGCATTATATGTTTGTATATTTCTTGTTTTTTGAATCGATGGCTCCTTCATGACTGATTCGTAGGGAAAATATTAAATAATATGAATTGAAATAATTAAAAATTAACAAAACTCAGGTGAATCTAAGTTTACTCCCATTATATTCGACACCTAATCTTAATCATTATGAAACCTTTAGACCTTATGAAACTAATTAACCTGTTTTTCTCTTATGTTTAGCTTTACACTAAGAATCTTCAGATAACGATAAAATAGCAATATTAGCATATTAATGGCGTACAATTTGAGACAGATTGGTTTCAAAATGTACACCTTTATATCTCTCCACATCACATTCAATTCATTATCTTATCCCATATCCCATAATTGGTCGATTGGTTGTGTTTAACGGTTTAGCAACCATGATTCAGTTATTTTTGTCGAAATGTTTTATATACGCTTGTGTGTTTATTCGTTTTATAGATGTATATTATACGAATAAATAGAGTGTAAACGATAGTTTCAATTTCCCTATAAGTGATCCCCTGTAATATAAATTAGAAAATGACACATTATTCCTAGAAGCGCACGGTTATTATGATGAACAGATGACCAAATAATGCCGAATACATACTCGTAACTCATAGGTTTCTTTTTTTCTGAATTTATATTTTTCAGTCTTGTACAAATATGAGTGGATCTGTTACAAGTTTGGTTGTTAATATACCAAGTTCTGAAAACGGACCATTTTAATTCAGTATTTTCTATCTTCATTATAACTGATTCTTGCTTTTATCCGTTTGGAGTATTTCTCTCATCAGACAAAACAAAAGTCACACTCTTTCATGTCACATTTCGCATCTATATTTTTGCTTACCCTTTTTTGTTTTCATCGACTTTCCTTTACCTGTCATTCTTATCTGTTTACCATGTCGCTTTCACTCGCTTCAATTTACTAGAATCAGAAAACAACCTATTATTCCGCGCGAAGCAATTTGTGCTATTTGAAGTGAGCCGGGGATTTTGCCTTTTATCGATGCATTAACATCGGAGTCTCCTCTTCAATTACTCAGCATTTAGTCCTTTTATATCTACCTTTCTTTAGTCCCTCAACGCGTTCATTAAATTTGAACGGCAGTGAATATTCATGGTGCTTCATTACTTCAGAAAAATAATAAGAAAACTTACCTCTTTCACTGCTAATCAGTGCCTATCTTCTCTAGCTGATTACTATCACTTGTTAACGTTAAACATATTCGTTCAACCTTTGAGTTCTTTATTCGATGTGTCTCCCCATCTTTAAAAGGACCTCTGTCCGTCTGTAAACCGATATGTCTGTTAAAATGTCACAATTAAATAAACATATTGCATGATCATTTGATTTTAGGTTCGCCTCAACCTCGTTTCGTATTTCATATTACATTTATAATGGCATGTTCATCGGGTCATCAAGTGTAAGTTTGAAATAGAATTTTCATTGGTCTGTCACGGTTAATTCTTTAATAAGATGTTCATTTGTCTATCATACTAAAGTTTAGAGTAGCATTTTCTATGATGTGTCACGCTTATTTTTAAAGTAGTATTTTATCTCGTCTTTTCGCTTATATTTGAAATGGCATGTTCATTAGTCTGAAATCTTCAGCGTGTCACGTTTAAATTTAAAATGACACTTCCTTAATTAAACTGGTCTACATATCTTGAAAACGCAGCTGTTAAACCAGATATAGTGATTTGGGACAGAGCAAACAAAAAAGCGACCGTAATAGAGGTCAGTGTACCCAATGATACAGGGCTTAACAGAGTTGAGAGAGAAAAGATAACAAAGTATCAAGGACTTATGTATGATATGAAACGAAATTGGAAATTAAAAGACGTTTCAATTATACCAGTCATCATAGGAGCAACTGGGCTTATGAAAAAAAAGTATATTTTGAATCGTACACTAACTTCATGAAAAATGAGTCAGCAGAACAACCTCCATCACGAAACTGATCAAAAAGTGTTTTACAAATGAGACAGAATCAGAAAAGAAGTTTGCTACGAAAATAGCCCAGTAGAGTCGCCAAAAATTCACCAGGAACTTTCATTTCAAATAAACTAGAAGAATGGGCTAACAAACAGCACGCCCATTATTTCCTGTCCAAATTCACTCAGGATTATATAGATAAAAAATAAGATATCGACTGGCTGACTAGATGATCGCTCTACTATGACCCGGTGAAGATTATAATAGTTGCCAAAGATCAAGGCTTGATGACCAATGATTTAAAAAGATGAGATCATTCAGCAATGGCAACAAGTACAGGTTCCAGCAGTAAATTCCTGCTGGAGCATGACTACTATATGACGCGATACGACGGAGTGTGTAAATATTTCTACTGGGGGATCTGTAGAAAGTTGAATAGGGAATTAGCAAGTCCTGGGTATATATAATAGACAGAATAGAAATAATTCATCTGCAATTTACTATTACTATGCAATTTCCGATTAAACTTAACAGTTGTTTGGGACAAGGAGAAATAAGCAATCTTAGTAAAACATAGCATCCCCAATGAGATTCGTTTAAACAGAGCTGAGAAGGAAAGCATAACAAAATGCCAAGGTTTATGTATGACATGAAAATAAACTGGAATCTTAGGAAGATCTCTATCCTTCCAGCAATTTTAGGAGAAACTAGATTCAAGAAAAAGAATTTCAAAAACTACCTTGCGAATATACTCGGTGAAACAAGTGCAAGAGTGATTCAAATAATTGCCCGGAATGAACAGTAAGCATTTTTGAAAAAGATCTCTCGGTTGGAATATATAAGATTAATGTTTGGCATCCAGTAGGATGTCCCATCCTTAGCTTGAACAAACTAATATGAAAATTTAAAAAAAGGATAATGTATCTTAAGTTATTCTGTTGATTTTAAATGCACCTAAGGACCTCATCAAAGACCTCTGTTCATCGGTCCATAAAATTTCAATACAAAATAGAGGTTCTGTCTATTTGTCACGCTGAAGTTTGAAAATGAATTTTGCATAAATTCACGCATTTCCCTATGACGTTCTGTCGAGCTGATTATTAATAAAAAAAAGTGGCATCGATAAATGAATAGACGTATCTTAAAATAGACTTTGATTTATTTCTACTTTCTCTTTGTTAAATAGTTGTCTCGCTCATAAACTGGCCAGCATGTTTATCATGTTTGATATACACAAATTACTGTCTAATTTACCTTGTAATAAGCGTCCCCGAAAGCCAGGGCACAAATTGGCTGTAAGCAATGGCACCGAAGGAAGGCAGCCTAAGATACTATAAGACAAATAAGAAAGGGAAAACGAAAATTAAATGCAAAACAAACGATCGCATTTGCATACGTTTTCTGTAGATTTTTCGGTTCACTGCGCCATCGTGAGGCTTAGTTAAAAGGCACGTCTCGAAGATTAGCATAATATTAAATAACAAATGAATAACCTTTTATATGGTATTTCCTCTTTATATAGATACTAGCCGAAAACTCCTCGTAGGACAGGTAGAAGTTATGTTTACCATTAGATTTTATTTTAATTTTTCAGTGGAGTAGAGTGCGTGTTCGGAAACAAATTCCCTAAATGACAACTTTACAAAATGTAATATAGCCACGAAAAAATTCATGTGTTGCCTAAAATAAATATCCCAGAATGAGTAACCATAACTGATTGGTTTAAGAGTTTACCTATTGTTGACGATAACACGCACGAACCTATCTTATTCAAATTATATTATAAGTGAAAATTTGATGTAGAGCTGGACTTATCTTTATTCTTTTGTATATTGTCTATGTTAAAAGTATCTCGATGGGAGTTGAACGCTAAACTGGATTAATTTACCGTTTGAAATGGTAATGTATATATCCATTAGCGTTATTTCTATTTTTGTAAATATTTCCTCAGATGTACATAAAAATTATGTAAAATCTATATATCAGTACCGTAGTATATTTAACGTATGTACGTGTGTCACGGTTTGCAGATTATAAATTATTCGAACGAGCGAGAGATCATAGTTATTAAAAAAATAGGATAGTAGGTGATAATATAATACGAGCATAATATTTGTTTATGGATACGCTAATTTAATGTTCGTAGTATGATATCACCAAATAGGATCTACCGATCACCGAAGTCGCAATGTAAAAATTAATTAATTAATTAATAAATTAATAATAATAATAATAATAATAATAATAATAATAATAAATGTTGTCGTTTTGGGCCGTACGAGGAACTAAAACATACATTCTAGGTCTTCTGGCTAGTACCCTAGAGAGTTACTGTTTTGTCTAAATATGATACAATGATATCGTGAGGTTTCCGTTCGCGCCAGGCGTTCATATAATTGAAAATATGTCAGAATACTAGGATGATGTTGTAGATAATCTGTAATAACCACATATAGTCTGACGCTACATTAACCAGATAACCGATAATGATACATTTATAGTTTTAGCAAAAACACTACAAAAATATCGCGGGTATTCATTTACTCTGAACAGAATGCCCATCAGCTATATATTACATATGAAAGTTTGCCGCTGTGGAATTCTCACGGGAACCTTCAGTATATATAAAAGTATTAGCTTTAAAATTATTAATTAAACCAAAGATATTGTAGTCTTAACTTTTTGTTTGCCTTGCGATTTAGGGAAATCTTTTTTTGGTATTTTATCTTTGAATCTAATAATTTACAGCCTGTTCATGTGAGCATAAAACAAGGCAAATTAAACGATTTAAATGTACAGCAGTTTGATTGTTTTTATAGTCATTTTCACTCGACTGTTAATGATTTAATACAATACAGTAGAGGATATTACAAATAAGTTCTTTCTTGGTGTACCGTTTTAATCTGTCCATTTGTCTTATGCACTTGTATTAATTTTTGTATTAAGCAAAATAAATTTCACACACATTATTCAGTTATCTATAACATTATTCACTCACCGGTTTATGCTGGCATTATTATTAAATATTTAACATAAATAGTGAAAAGTAATTTTTTATAAACTCTCTATGTGTAAACCTGATATCAAACATTTATCGTTGGTGGTGAAATATCCCGATTGGTTCTAACTAAAATGTTCTCGTCTTGAGAAAGCACCCTGTCTTGACAAATTTCTCTGACTGGTGTTTACATCTGACCTTAAATGGAAGAGCTACATTAGTTGTCAAAATAATCTGGAAAAGTTGGATCATTCTATCGCTCCAGAAAGTATCGCATTCTTGAGACAATACTTTTACGTGTACAAGAACAAAATACGGCATAATATGGAATACTGTTGCCACATTTGGAGAGGAGTTGCTAAAGGTACCGTTTCTACCTGACAGAGTACAAAACCGAAACCTAGTTGGTAAGGACATTTTCGTCTACATACGCGTCTTTCTCATAGTATGCTAGTCTATCTCTACTCTATACTTAATTTTTATTGTGGGTGCTCGATTAAGCTTCAGTCCATGGTCACTCCTTGCTAATCTTTCGCAACAAATACTCCTCTACTTAACAACTATCAACAATTTCTCTCACCCTCTATCTATGCCTTAAACTAAATGAGCATTCTATGAGCAAAGTTCATTTCCTAAATCACTATAGTACACAGTACCGATGACTGCTTTCGAGCTATAAAATAGTCGTTTTCAAGTAAATAAATTCTTGTTGAGATGTTCCTTTTATATTTTCAAACCATGCCCAAGTTCTACCATTACTGATCATCAGAGTGTTGTCTCACCATCTCACCCGCTATTGGCCGCCGGGCCTTAATAAGCGATGCCACCCAACTAAAAAAAAATATCTCATAATGAACCAGGCCAAAATCTAAAAAGGTGCATAATTCATGTGACAATTAACGGTATTGTCTTCAAACGCAAAGCCAGTTGTCCAACGATACTGAATATATGTCTCTAAACTTAGATATTAATATATATTCACATTAGATCAAGTAATAGAATATATTTCCGAGAATAGTGTAATGTATAGTTTGTGCTTTTAATATAGTAATGTGTGTGTCATCAGCAAATACCGTATTACTTAAATAATACGTAACTATCATCGCCATTGGGAACACAGACATTTCTCAGACAAAACGGAAAGTAGATTAATATGTAGCGATAATAGTATAGCCATGAGAAAACATTTCTTAAAACGCCAATATTCGAACGGTAAAGTAAGAAAAATTCAAAGTAAATAAACAAAATTTATTAGGTTGTGACTAAAAATTAACAAGTAAATAATAAATAAATAAAATAAACACAATTAATTATATATAAAGTAAAGTGAGATAGCTTCATAAATAATAAAATCCGCGAAACATAGTTTTAATATGTAAGACATTGAACATATTGTGTTTTGTTTTGAAAAAAATATGTATTTCCAAGTTATCCTATCGTTGTAAAATGTTTTTTCTTAATAAAACCTTTAGAGTTCTGTCTTTTTATATATAAATCTACACCTTAAATGATTTATTTTCAATGAAATCGAACACTGATAGTTTGACTAAATTGCGTATGAACATCTGATATTTTTAATGAACTAAAGAAATTATCTTTACACTAGTAATTAAATTACAAATAAACAATAAAATTTTAAAGAATACAAACAATTATATGTACTTTAAAATATAATTTTAAATAAAAGGGTTTGTTTTCTTAAAATGTTCCGAACTAAAACAACATGTTTCGTTATGGCTTATATACATGTAACAATGTATATACATATATGAGTACACGTTGATTCTATAGATACATTTGTATGATCATAGCTCATTTACGTTATTTAATTATAGTTATTTACGCATAATTGTTTTTCCATGATCAAACGTGTATAAAACATCACTTCATTAAATATTGCATGAAAGCACATAAAAGTGCATTTTTTTCTATTCTTTTTTATTCATTCAATTTTTCACTATGCCTTTCCTATTCATTATTTTAAATCATGTTCGATTTTTTGTTTATTTGGTTCAGTAATCAAAGCCAATCAATCGATTATTGACTAAATCTACAACCACTTCCTCCGTAATATCATCTGTTGAAGTTGTATTTTGGGTAGCCATTCAAATATATTCTAATCGATATCGAGAAAAGTATTTATTATAATCTTTGCCATATTCGCGTTTAAGCCCATCGTTTCTCTTTCGTCTGCTACCAATCGTCTTCTTCCAACGAAAAATTGAAAACGTACAGTAGTTGCTGACCATACCTCACTATATATATATATATATATATATATATATATATATATATATATATATATACATCAACATACAGTACTGATACAGATCATCAGTGTAGCTAGACAAGCAACTACCTCAAGCCAGGATCGAAACCCGACCGCCCAAATGACAGTTGAAGCTTCTAATCGTAAGGTTATTTCCTGCTGCTAGGAGGGCAGTGAATTAACAATGTTTTGACATTGTCCGCATACCTTAGCTCAATTACTCCCTATATGTTTAACCTTAGATAGGGAGCATTATAGTCATCCACATACAGTACTGTTTCACTGTTTCACAGCTCATCGGTGCTGCTAGACAAGCAACTACCTACAGCCAGGATCTAAACCCGACCGCCCAAATGACAGTCAGATCTTCTAACCGTTGCGCTATTTTGCTTCTGCTAGGAGGGCAGTGAATTAACAATATTTTGACATTGTGCATATACATATATATATATACATATATCTTGAGGCACACTTTGGCAGAGAAGCGTACCACTTAAATGAAACTCGAAGAACACGAACAACATAAACAACACCATTAAGAACACCACATTTTCTATAGACACACTTGACCGCACTTAACACCCCTCAAGATAATATATATCTAGATAACAAACTATCAAGGTAAAAATAGAGCATACTATCTATTCTACAGTGAGAATAACCCACCCAACATCCGACCCAACTTTACTAGAACACAACGAAGCACTCTTAATAACCTACAGAACTAGAACCTAATATTCCAACCCTTCGACAAAGGCAAAGAATTCTGCGCCATATCCCAAAATACATATTACACATTAGTAGTTGAACAACTCAACAATGATTCATCATATACCCACTACCACAATACCTTCGTAACATAAAAAGAAGAACAAATAAACACTACCTAGAATCAAATTTGTAAGAGAAGCAACCTGCCCAATACGCACAAACGAAACCTCACCATCAGAAACATTATATAGTATAATAAAAACACATAAGAACGGATCAAGAATGCAAATAAGACCCAATGTATCATAGTTCCTATCCCAAGTTCTCAAATCCTTACTCACCAGGACATTTTAAAATCTCTGGGGAGATCTTCAATAGACTGTACAGGCTTCAACCCCAACAATCTCCAAACAATAAATATGCATTTAGCCTAGACGTCGTCTCCCTCTACACACTAGTCCCAGCACACTCAGCAATAACCTCATCAAAGAATGCATATCTGACTGGTGTGCCGTCTTCCTTCTGCCATCCAGTGCATCCCCCGAGCTGCAGATGGGGGCACCCTCTCTACTTATGTAAGATAGGTAGAGGGAAGCTTCAAATAACCAATAAGAGGCCGTAGGCAATGAGAATCAATCATGAAAAATGCCTATAAGAAAGGGATTAAAACTGGACGGCTGTCGCTCAGGATAAAAAGGGACCCTCAACCTGTTTACACGCCAGGCAAGAAGAGGAAAGCAATGGTGCGAACCTTCTTGTCCCAGAAGGTGGTGCCACAGTCACCCCAGAGGTCAGAAAAGGACATCCACCAGTCCATGACCAAGATGGACCAAGCGCCCTTCCTCCATCTCGCTTGACACACCCCAAAAGACACAGAAGGGGGATTAAAACCCAGTCATGGTCTGTAGAACAGAAGAAGGTCCTGCTGCACTGCTACCACTACTCAAAGTCTGAGAAATGGGGACACGGTGCAGGAGAGATACTTACCGAGAAAGTAAGAGCATCGAACTTCCCAGCAGAGAAAAAGGAGTTATCCTTACCCAACTTGCGATCCCTCATCTCACAGATGGGAAGATATATCCCACAAGAGGAAATAGATTTCATCAGACGAGAGGCTCTGAGGACGGCAGAAGATCACTACAAGGTGACGAATGAGGAGACAAGATGAAGACAGGAAGTAGTATGGGAAAGGGAAGAGAGGTGGCCATTGATATGGGCAACACAATATGCAAAACTAAAGAATCAAAGACAAAATGACAGAACAGCGGCCTGGAGGGTTTTTTTTTCATTTTATCCTAGAAGCCAACATCCCTCCAGGCAACGCATCGTTATAATAGCCTCAAATTGTTCACTACAAGAGAACTAGAGTTCATGTCCTAAAAAAATAACAGCTCTTTTGGTGGGTAACAGATGTGTCCTGGAAAATCCAATAAAATTTCCCACAATATATCTACTCCAACAACAACAACCACCAACTTTATCATCAGAACTCATCCAGCTGTTCAAGCACATAGCCATCTCTCATGGAACTCCTGTGCCTCTGGAGTCTCCGGTTTACATAACATCTGCCTCCATAAATTCTCCGCTGGGAACCCCACAACAACGAGCAGAAGTAAATGATGATCAGTTTAGCTTTGGAGGAGGAGATCGGCAACATTATTGAGGAGGTGAGGGGTACAACTTGGATGTGTTCAAGTCCAACGTTAACAAATTTCTAATGAACCGCCCCCTTAAGTAAACACTTCATACAAATCTCCACACTAACGTAATGTACTTGCAATAACCCTTATCCCTGAGTGGCTTCTGGGCCTTGATAAGTGGTGATCACTGTGTAAAAAAAAAGTACAGACCAAGTTTGTCCAAGATCC
Source organism: Euprymna scolopes (assembly GCF_053919585.1). NCBI lineage: Eukaryota > Metazoa > Mollusca > Cephalopoda > Sepiida > Sepiolidae > Euprymna > Euprymna scolopes. The sequence goes on from NC_136496.1 coordinate 58,073,216, forward strand.
AAGCTGCTGGAAGAGCTAAGACTGTTATAGCTAAAGTGAACATCGCTCTCAATAGGCTAATACCATCAACAGTAACGCTCACAAAACTGAACCAGATCATATATGCAGCTGGGCTCTACATTGACAAAAAATAACTCCTTAACCTTCAACCACAATCATCGAATAGGGCAGAGAGTCTCCAGAAACGCGCCTCATCGGAAGGAAGTTGCAAAAATATCTGAACGTCTGCAGGAAGAACTAAGCCAAATAAAACAGATCCTTGCAGACCCCTCGGTACAGGGTCGACTTAAGACAACCATTAGAAAACTTTGTATTAAATACCACCATCAGAACATTTAAGGGTTGCATAATACAACAAGGGAGTTGCATTTACCCAGACGAGTAAAAACCAGGAAAAAATATCAACTCCCAGATTCAAAATAGCCAGTTTAAAACAAACCAATGGAATTTTTACAAGCACCTTATAAGGGATACCATCACTGTAGATAGTCCACCTGCAGAGGAAGACCTAGAAAACTACTGGGGCGTTCTATTTCAAATAGAAGGTAGATACAACCAAGAGGCCCAGTTGATTGAAGACATTATTAGGCTCAACGAAACCAAGCCTGAGATGACAGAACCAGTCATATCTCCTGGTACAATAACAAGAAAACTGGCACAATTCTCCAACCACAAAACACCTAATATCGACAATGTCCAAAACTTTTTGCTGAAACAATTGACTGCCACCATCGTCACGACAGTGATTGCTTAAACAGGATACTGAGAGGTGAAGAAGTAACATCACCTGGCTGAGAGAGAGGGCACCCCTCTCTCACCTAAGACCAAGTAGACATGACGCCCAAATAAATACAGGCCAATATGCTGTCTAATAATCACCTACAAGCTTTTCACTGGTCTGGTAACCGACAATATATATGACCGCTTATCTTCTGGGATATACCTTGAAAAAGAGCAGACAGAGTGCAGGAGAAAATGCCTCGGTACCAAAGACCAGCAATTGATCAACACAACCATCTAAGAATACCGTAGGAAGAGGCAAAGAAACCTGAGCATGGTATAGATCGATTACCAGAAGACATTTGACAGCGTGTCACACTCATGGTTACTTCGGTGCCTTGAGTTTTACAATATTCATCCAGTAATTAAACAAACACTGGCGGCTCACCTTGAGATGTGGAAAACCACCATATCATTAAGTCACAATGGAAGAAAGACCATCATCCCTGAAGTAAAGATCAAGAGGGCAATATTCCAAGGTGACAGTTTATCTTCCTTACTTTTCTGTATGGCAATAGACTCAGTCAGCAAGCTCTTGAATAACCATCCGAACGCCTACAATTTGAGTCAGGGACGCCATCGAGATCGACGCAAGAGATAAAACCATCTGCTCTTCATGGATAGACTTAAACGGTATGCCAGCTCTGACACGACTCTGCACCAGCTTCTGCAGAACACATCTTCTTCAATGGCATCGGAATGAAGTTTGGCCTGGATAAATGTGCCAAGGGTACACTCAGAGCTGGAAAGAAGACCCACACATAAAATATGCAGCTAAATGAAGACATCGACATCAGTGATCTAGAGCATGAGCGCTTATTGGCATTGAAGAAAATGACAACATACAACATGTCAAGATGAGGGAGAAGATTGGCAAAGAGTATGTGTGAGAATGATATGCAAAACACAGCTTACAAATAAAAATAAAATAACTGCGATCTACCGGCTTGCCATGCCAGTAATAACATGTAGTTTTGGTATCATTTGCTGGCCACAAAAATACATAAACCGGCTAATTGTAAAGACACGGAAGCTACTAACGCTTCATAAATTAATATATAGAAATCAGTGTTTACCAAGACTGTATTTGCCCATGCGAGGAGGACTAAGACTCTCAGAGGTCAACCACAAACATAAGGCAACAATAGTGAGCACATGCCAGTATCTGAGAAGCTCTCAGAACCACACCCTCCCAATGGTTTATGAACATCAAGAGACAAGAGCTAGCAGAACAACATCAGTCACCCAGCTGGCCAAATTTTTTGGTTAGGGCTGTCTCAGAGGTGAAACCCATACACTAAACAAGCCTGTCACAGAAATAGCAAGAAAGAGTCAGCAGAAATATACCGAGTCCTTCCAAAAGAGGAACCTTTAAGAGTGGGACCAACATCAACGGCAAAAGTATTTTCTGGGGGAACTCTCCCAGGAATACGTAGACAAAGAATGTTCCTTGGACTGGTTCAAACGGGGTGCCCTCTACGATCAGCAAAGGGTTATAATGGCTGCTCAAGACCAGGGATTGATGACTAATGCATTCAAGAAAATGGCAGGTTTCACTAATGACAACAAATACAGATTCTGACACACGGAATTGGAAAGTGTGAGCCATCTGATATCCAGTTGCAAGATTTTTTTGTGGGGTGGCTACTACAAAGCAAGACATGATGGAGTATGTAAGTACCTTCACTGGACCATTTGTAAAGAATAAAACATACAATGTAGCAGCAAATCCTGGGAACATCAACCTGAAAGAACAGTTGGAAATAACTTGTATACCATACATTACAGCCATGTAATCCCCACAGTCACCTATCTTGAAAATGCTGCTGTAAAACCTCACATAGTTAGATGGAATAAGTCAGAGAGTTGCAAACTTGGTTGAAGTGAGTGTCCCTAATGATGGAGGTCTGAACAGAGCTGAAAGGTAGAAACAGACCAAATATCAAGGTCTCATGTATAGTATGAAAATAAACTGGAATCTTAGGGAGATATCAATCATACCAGTTATTATAGGTGCCACAGGGCTTATGAAGAAGAACCTGAAATCATACCTAACTAACATTCCTGGTGAACCAAGTGCAAAAGAGATCCAGACAATTGCTTTTAAGGGAACAACGATGATACTAAAAGCAGCTCTAGGTTGGTTTCAATAAAACGCAGGGCAATGTTGGCAGCAGGTTTGGCTGCCCCATACCCAGCGTTACAATCTTCAAGGTTAGAAAATTAAAAAAATAACAAGAACTCTACTGCTTCGGCCTCACTACCTCTGACATATATAAACTAGTATGCTTAATAGTCTATACCACATTTCAAATATAAAAATAAAACTTAGAAACGAATATCGGGATTAATCATCAGATTCAACTTCTTCGGAATACTCGCAATAACAAATATGAACAAACTACAACAACATTAAGTTACTTTAAGTGAACCACAACATTTAAATAGAAGACATAAACATACAATTCGCGATAGAGCAACCTGACAAATCTAGACTCCTTTAACTTCACCCAGGCATTACTGAAACAGGACACATACACACTGACTTCTACAGAAAAGACGCCTGCATATACATCTTTATAAATTATAAATCAGCCCTTTCCAAAAAATTTAAATTAGGATATCCTATAAACGAAACACACCGAACCCGTAACAAATGCAGAAGTGAAATAGACAAAATCACTACCACTGAACATTTCCAACAAATATTAAGAGGGAACGGGTGTTCAACTAATGAAATACACAACTGTGGGAAACCCACAAACAACAACACGTGTTTCTTTAAACTACCACACTATAACGAAATTATGAATGATGAAAGAAGTAATATTAATTAAAAAAAAAACTCAAACCCAAAATGAATAACAGAACAGAAATAAATTACAACTTCCTTATATAACCAATAATATATACATTACGATAAAGAAATAGATACGAAACAATTAGTACCCCAAAGTAAACAGTAGATTAGAACCAAATAACAAAAAAAAACGGTTCAATTTAATTAAAACTAAAATAGAAAAAATGTTATACTTAATAAATAATAAATATGAAAAAATAAATAATAATTAAAGAAAATAAATAAACATATGGGCATGCATGCGTTAAAAAGTTGAACTAAGAAAAATTAAATTGAAATTTATTTCGTGTCATGGGCATTTGTTTCAATAACAGCCGTGCTGGGCTGCTACTTGATTGAACAGATACTTACCGGTGCAGTTCGCATTATCGAGATCTTCTCTAGACCGTCCGTAAAATGATAGGCCACGTTTACTAATTCTGTGTCTATTAGCAGGTAGATCCGCCATTCTTTTTTAGAGCGGCTAGGCACGGCATAAACACAGTTTTCCCAATAAAGATTGGGATCTTTGACCCATCTGTAAAACCTCTGTTAAATTGTGCGTGATAGGAATATACATTTTGTCTAAATATATAGTATTTGTCGCAGCCAACCTTTAAACAAAAAATTCTATCGGCAATATAAATTTACAAATTATTAAAACCAATAAATTTGCAGATTAACAAAAAAGAGTGAGGACATTGTCAACTACCCTAGCTTTTCTGGAGTTTTATGGTGCCTTCTTTTTCCAGTGTAGATACCGGCTGGATGTGGCTGTTCTTGCGTTGTTATTTCCGTGGATTTTAATGCATCTAGTGGTTGACTTCTTTGTGTTTTCTGATTGTTTTCGTCAAGTTGTTAGCCACTTGTGTTTTCGTGTAGTGGTTATTTTCTAAGGTTTTTGTGTCCGTGATTTTTCCCCAGGATGGTTTCTGGTTTTTAGGCACCAATTTAACAATGTTTATAACTGTTTAGTGATTAGGAGCGATGTTGTGTTTTGTGATCACTCAGAGTGTATACAAGGTTTTACGGTCGTTTGACGGGGAGCCTTAATTGGTTGGGAAATGTTCAGAAGACAGCAACCAGCTTCCCGGCTGTTAGATACGATCAAACGAGGGAACATTGACGATTCAACATCAGCAGATCGATATAGTGCCGATTGCAATTGGCCTGCATGCGTCTCATCTTGACGTTATTGCAGGCAGTGTTTTATGATCATTGTTGATAACAGGAACCGTTGGACTAGAATAGAACGCTGCATAGCAATTAAAAGGAACATATTGAATTTAGAGGATAGTCGACCCACGTTCGTCGTCCCTTGCAACCAGACAAAACTACGTCTGCTTTTGATATTTTTGTTTGAAAAATTAAATTATATTTCAATTCTCTCTTTCAACGAGAGAGAAATAGAGAAAAGGGAACGAAAGAGAGAAACAGAAAAGGAAAGAAAGAGACGAATATATATATTTTTACGCAGATGTTTTGTTTTAAAAATTCAGATGTCAGCATGCAGCGGTGACTTTCCACTGTGCACTCAGTTACACAAAAAGCTGTTGATCATTGTATACCAAGTGCCAGCTTTTAAAAAATGTGCGCTTACTGAGATGTGAGCGTTTGCCTCCCTGCAAGTACAGAACTAGTTGTGCACAAGGACTATCAATATATAGGGTCAAAACTCCCCAAAAGGAGCTTCATTTTCTAACAATTCAATATTTTTGAATACTCGTCAAAACGTACAAGCGGCGGAGAAAATAAAACTCAATCAGACTGCCTTAAAAATAGATATTTTCATATATATATATATATATATATATATATATATATATGTATATATATATATGTATAGTATAAAGCGTACTTATGGCAAGTAGAGAATAGGAAACTGTTTTGTTTCATTTCAAGAATTAATTCGTAAGTGATATCTAAGATTTAATATTCCGCATTTTTTTCACAGCATTTAAAAAAAACTCTATCAATCAATATTATTAATGTTATTTTCCATATTTACATAACAAAAAAGAACCTTACCTGCCACTCCAATTCCTAATGTAGATCTGTTTCTTGTAAATTAATAACCCCTGTCCCTTGAAGGCTAACAATCTGCTCCTTCCCACCAAACCGCCACTTAATTTCACACCGTTTTGTACTGGAATCTTTAACTTCTAGCCCCTAACCCTCACATGTTCACTGCTTAGTCATCACTAAACATCTATACAATTCTACCCTTTAGACATGCATTGGAGTTCATTCCTATTCCAGTTGGCATTTAACAGCCAAAGTATGTACTCGGAAGCAAAGCACACCGCACTGCATTACACAACTATGTCTCCTCTTAGATAGCTTTGCAACGCTGATACGAAACTGAACATATGCTCTTTGCTATGCTAAATGTCCAAAACTCTTACTTGAAAGCTGAAAACATCTTCTCTCAATAATAGAAACTCACTTTGTACCTTCAACTTTATTCGCACCTACTTAAACCAGCCAATATATCTATTTACCAAATTACACATGATTCAAAACTTACTGTTTTACCCGTACTATATTGCACTCGCATCTCATGCCCTGCTGTCATCTAAAATATAGTTTGGGCACAACTCGTAGTTCAATTCTTACACCTACTCACACTTTAATGTTATACTAGACCCAAGCTCACTTGAATAAAAAAATAAAAATAAATAAAATAATAATAATAAAAAATATATATATATATATAAAAGAGAAAGCCTCAAACCACATTATCTCCTCCTAACAAGCCTCCTTACAATCATAGTTGCTTACACTGCATGAGCTCTACTCAACCCCTTTATCCAGTAACAATGAAATAACAATGTCCCTAATTCACTTTGAGGAGTGTAACTATTTAGCAGATATAACCTCTACAAACTAACCCAATAACATTAACTAACCACGCGAGGTCGCAGAAATACCTGGATTAGAACCCAGGCGAGGAGCAAACCCTCTCAGTGGTGACGGGCCCAGTAGATCTTTCCAGATCATCCGTCTAGGAGAAGGAAAACTCTGAAACTAAACCAAAGAGGAGGGAGGCCTCTTCAGTCTTGGATGACAACCTTCCTAGAGCTGGTAACTCAAACAAATTACCGGTTTGCAAACCTAAATTGCTTAAGGAGTAGATAGGTCCTACCTATCGCCCGGCTTCCATACTCCTTCTTTGCCTATTAGTCAGGCGCAGAGATACTATCATAGTGATTCGACAGAAACACCCATTGGTAGATCTTGTTTCTTGTCTAGGGCAATGAACGTCGTTTCCGCACTCGCGACACACCCCACCCCTAAAGCTGAGCACTTGAGAATGCTTGAGTACCATATATGCCTGAGCAATTAGATTGGGTTGACCTTCCTCTGATGGGTTGAGGGTACCGGATTGACAGTTACTGGCTGCTGTTTCCGACTGGTAGTATAGGTGCCCTAACTCTTTGGTAGCGCTTAGAGCGGCTGATCCATCAATATAATATCGGGATGTTTGCAGTGCCATGGTGCGCATGGAAAGGGACCCTGCACTCATCCCCGGTGGGCTTTCCTGAGGCCACAGTCCTAGTTGATGGAGGGTCAGCTGATGGTCTACTTGTGATGCATGAGTGATATTCTGCATAACCTCCTGTTCGGCTTCCCCTAACCTAACTGAAACTCGTTAAAAAACATGATGACAGTACAATCTAAAAATAAGCTTAAACCAGGCTTAGGGTCAAACAAATCCAACTTGCCTCCTCCCTTGAAGCTTGCATTCACAAATATCCGTGGGCTTAGAACTAATTTAGCTGATGTTGCAGCATTTCTCCTAACAAATGCCCCGGATATCTTAGCACTAAGTGAGACTAACCTACACTCCTCCATCCCCTCTAACTACTTTAACATGTCTGGATATCTCCCACTCTGCCGTAAGGACTCTGACAGACATATGCACGGACTTGGAGTTTACATTCGTAATACCCTTCACTTGACTAGAGAAACAAACCTAGAAACGGATGATCAAGCCTTTGTGTGCTTTACACTAATCATGCAACACAACATTAGCTACTTTTACTTTCTCTACCGCTCTCCCTCGACCCAAGACTGCACCATAATAAACAAAGTATCTGACAGCATAGACACAGCACTCTCCTTCGACACTAGCGCCCAAGTACATGTATTTGGCGACTTTTATGTCCATCACAAAAACTGGCTTGGATTCTCTACTTACACAGATGCAGCAGGCAGCGCAACTCATAGCTTCTCTGTATCTCACTCCCTATCGCAAATTGTTACTTTTCCAACCCGTTTCCCTGATCAGGAAGAACAACACGCATCACTATTAGATCTGATTTTGACCACAGTTCCTGATGATTGTGTAACGAAAGCCGACAGCCCACTTGGGAACGCTGATCATGCGGTGATAATGGTTGAAATTGCCCTAAACTCTAGACCCAAAACTGAAGAGCCAGTGCTCAAAACAACGAGATATTATAAAAAGGCTGACTGGGAAGCCATCAGGGATCTTATCAGAGATGCCCTATGGGGAAATATTTTTCTCTTCCTGCTGAACAGTGTGCAACCGAGACAACTGATTGGTTCAAAACTGCAATCGAAGCGCATGTTCCCATGCGGAAATTCTATAGCAAGCCCCACTCTCCCCAATTGTTTACTTCGACTTGCGCAACTGGCATTGTTCAAAGGCAGCATGCATTCCGCAGGTTTAACCGACATAAGTCCAGTTAAAACAGACGGAAGTACATAGAAGCTAGAAGTAACGTTAAGAAAGAAATAGCGACAGCTAAGAGGGAATTTACGGAAACCACTAAAAAACGCATCGAAGCACAAAAACTAGGAACTCGTGACTTCTGGAAAATCTACAACAGTGTAGTAAATAATGGGCAATCAACAATTCCCCCACTAACCAACAATCACGAGGTTCTTTTCTCAGCAACTGAGAAGGCTAACATGCTTGCCAGTCGGTTTGCCTCAAACTCCACACTGGACCCTCTAAATCACCCCCTACCTCAATTTCCTATGCGGACAGACGCCACGCTAGACGATCTGATAATCACCCCTGCTCAGGTGCATGCTATCATAAAAAACCTTGACACTTCAAAAGCATGTGGACCCGACCTCATCCCAGCTGTGCTATTAAAAAAGTGCTCAGCCGAAGTAGCTCCAGTTCTCTCCAAACTCTACAACAAATGCCTTAATGAATCTTGCTTTCCGGGCTGTTGGAAAACTGCTTCTGTGGTACCAGTATTCAAGAATTCTGGCGAAAGAACTGACCCATTAAATTATCACCCTATTAGTCTCCTCCCACGCTTTGCCAAAATATTTGAGACCTTAATTAACCGTGCTCTAGTCCAGCACCTTACAGATGCTAAAATTCTGACTGACAAACAATATGGATTTAGACAAGCACGTTCCACGGCAAACATCCTCACTGTAATCTCTGAACGCATTCACTGGACAACGCGGGAGAGGGCAGAGCGGTAGCTCTAGATATATCTAAGGCTTTTGACAGGGTATGGCATGAAGGTCTCCTCAGGAAGATTAGATCTTACGGTATCTCTGGTAGAATACTTAACATAATTAAATCCTTCTTAGATAAGAGAAAAATCCAGGTTGTCCTCGACGGTCGTACATCTAAACAATACGATATAAATGCGGGAGTGCCCCAGGGATCTAACCTTGGACCTCTGATGTTCCTGATATTCATAAATGACCTCCCCGACAAAATTGCCTCTGAGATGGGTATATATGCTGATGACACCGCACTCTATAGCAGGCACGACAGGAAAACAAATGAACATATAGCTAAAGTAATGGCAGAAACACTAGAGGATGACCTCCAATCAGTAGTGGAATGAGGGACAAAAATGGATGGTCACGTTCAATGCCGCCAAGACAAAACTGGTTTCATTCAATAATTACAAGAAACTTTCTCTACCACCTATAGCAATGGCCAACGACTCTTGATCTGAGAGTACGTCTCTCAAGCTCCTTGGCCTAACGTTCACAGGAAACATGAGTTGGAACAATTACATCGAGGGCATTGCCAGGGCCGCTGCGAGGAAAGTGGGCTCTCTCTACCGTGCTAGAAAACTTCTAACACCCGAAAGTATCCTGTACCTCTATAAGGCCACTATTCGCCCATGTATGGAGTATTGCTGTCATATTTGGGCTGGTGCATCGGCTACTAGTCTCTAGCTCCTTGACAGGGTTCAAAAGAGAGTCGCAAATCTGATAGGCCCTAAACTGGCATCTAAGCTTCAGCCTCTGTCCCATCGTCGAAACGTTGCATCCCTCTGCCTGTTCTACAAGTATTATAATGTGCCCCCACGACGTGAACACCCTCGACAGACCCGACAAGCTGCAAAATCCCACCCCCACACTGTAGAGATCCCTAGATGTAAAAGATCATTCTACTGCAGTAGTTTCTTCCCCAGAACTGCTAGACTTTGGAATTCCATTCCAGGTCACTGCTTCCCCAATTGTACTGACATGCATAAGTTCAAGTGCAACGTGAACCAACATCTCTCTGCCCTAATCCCTACATAGTACCCCAGTAGATGTTTCCCCTGATAGTAGCCCGCTACACCAAAGTGGCAATGTGCCTTGTTTGGGGTGAAAATGTAATTAAAAAAAAATTAAAAAACTAAAAAAAAAAACTTCCTCTTTATTCCGCATCAAACAATTGTTACAAGCTTCTGGGATTTACCTTTACTCCTGATCTGAAATTGAACACGTCCATCAAATCCGTTGCCAAAATCGCTGGGAAAATGGTGGGAACCTTCTATCGGTCCAGTAGATATCTCACTTCTAATGCAATTCTGTACCTATATAAGAGCCAGGTACGCCCAAGGATGTGGTATTGTTGACACATCTGGACAGGAAATGCAAGAAAGTTGTGTTCGTTACAACTCTACTTTCAACCGAGTCGTTGTTTGTTTCGTTCACCACCATCTTTTCTTCTACCTCTTCTTTTACACACGTCCGTTCGCTTTAGTGACTAAAAATCGTTTGTCCTCTCGCTTTCTTTTCCTCGTTATTTATGGAACCAGGGTATGAGATTCTCCGAGATTCCCCGAGATTCCACGATACTTTTTTCCGCATAAAAGCATGCGGGCGCCATCTTGATTCTCAATTTGTGCTCTGCAGGCACAAACGCGCAGCCGCTTTAACGGTAAGCTACTTTTTTCTCCACTCTCCCCCCTTATCTCATGATCACAGAGACGGCAGGGGGTGGCGATCGCCGCCGTCAGGTGCTTCTGCGAAGGGGGACAGTGCTGCTCTCGTCTTCGCATGCGCTCTCATCCACCGCCTGATGGTCGGGGAAGGCTTCATCTTCGTGAAGGCTACTAATATCAGAGTCGCTGCTTGATAGGGATGGTGCAAACAAAAGCGAGGGCCCACTCGTCTCAGAGTCAGAGTCACTCTCATCGTCCACTGGAGGTGGTACATGTGTCGCCGGCCGCAGGTCCCTAACGTGACGGGGTACGCCATCAACCTGGACACACTGCTGACTCACCACATCGGTCACTGTGCCCCGTTTATACTTGTCAGTACATCGGTTTCCTGGCGGCTTCACCCAGACAGCATCCCATTAGGCATATCGATTCCGTTCTATCTCAGTGGCCACAGTTGTATCGGGGTGGATTCCTTTTTCTCGGACACGGTACTGGTAGATTGCGTTTGCAGGCGCCGTTCCTGGAGAGACGCCATCCTTCGGCATGAGATTATACCAGTACACAGCTTCTGCGATGTTGCACTACTTCCTGACTGCAATTGTTTTGATGCTGCGATGGGCTTCTCTCAGCTATACCATTGCCAGAAGGCACATAAGCGCATCTAAGCCGCAGCCGCACACCCCATTCTTGTAAGAACTGCCTCATCTGATGGCTGCAAAAGGCTGGGTCGTTGTCCGTCAGCACTTCATCGGGCGTACCTCTTTCACAGAACACGGATGACAGCTGGCGAATAATGTTGCAAGAGTCCTCGCGCCCGAGGAGTCTCCAGACTGCAAAACGTGTAGGCCCACAATCGATGAGGATAAGGAAGTGGTTGCCACCGTAGTGTGTGATGTCCATGCCCACCCTATGCCACTTACTACTCACTCCCAACTCCCCTTTCTTCCATCGTGCTGGAGCTGGGTCGATGGATTGGCAGGCCTTGCAACTTTCCACCACTCTCCGGATATCTTTTTTTTTCTACTCCTGGATATATCATCTTAACAAAGTACAGTGTCCGCTTGATGCCAGGATGTCCACACTGTCGATGAATGTCCATGATGCGCGCTGCATCCACATTACACACAACTGCTGCACATGTGTTTCGCAAATTATCAGAATCTCTTCGAGCACCAGCCAGAAGCCATCGTTGAGGGACTCTTGTCACAGCATCTGCTCTGTTGAGCGCAGACCTGATCAACATTACGTACACGGTCAGGTCGTACTCTGTGATGGTGTCAACCAAGGTGGCAAGCCGTCTTCGAATTAACATCTCACTCGATGCTCGTGTCGTCAGCCGTGCTCTTCCACTTAATGCATTGGTTATCCACCGATGAGTGCATGCCGAGTCAGTCATGATATGTAGAACCTTGGCTTGCCATTGAAGCGCCAAGTTAGCGCCCTTCAATGTGGCATCAAGTTCGGCCATGTTTATGTGCCTCGAATCATTCTCTGGCCGAAGCCAACAGGCATCTTCAATAATGGAATCATTAACTGCAAGGGCAACTCCAAGGGCCAGTGAACTAGCATCCACCCAGACCGTGAACTCATTCCCGCTGACGCACCACTTTCCCTGAACGGGGTCATCACTGGTCACCCTGGGCACAGTCTCTGTCAGCATGCTCCTTAGGGTGACATCGTGTACTGCATCGTCCCATCCCGACGACACGGCTGTTGCACGTATTTTTATGGCCGCCTAGGCCACCCTGAGCCAACCACACACAGGGAAATGGCCTACCATCTTTCCACAAAGCGAAAACGCTGTTCGTCGAGTGATGTTTGATGGGACCTTGGGAACGTGACTTCTTCTTCTCCAGAAATGTCCCACCTTGCTATTGCGCACGTGCAGGCCGAGAACTTTTGCTCCATCGCACAGACGCTCTGGTTCCTTACATGTCAGTCCAAAGCTCTCAAAAGTGCATTCTAACTGATTGCGCTGACATGAGGTTGTCATTGACGAATATATAATCGATGTATGAGGATGTTGCCTCTTACACTGCCTCATCTTGTTGCCGGATAGCATGCATGATTGCTGTCATAATGCCTGGTGCCACATTTAGACCGAACCCTAGCCTGGTTAGACAATATCGGGTTCCTCCAATTTCCACAGCCTGAAATAGCCACAATTTCTTCTCAATGCATATTTGCAGATTGGCCCTGCATAGGTCCAGAGTTGCCACGTTCGATCCCTGCTGTCGCCACTCCCTTAATTTGAGTGCACACACATCAGCCCTTGCCGTATATGGGTCTACATGCTCATTGAGCTCACGGTAGTCTAAGACGGGGCGGACCTTTTGTTTGGTCTCTTGTACGACGGCCATCAAGGGAATCAGCCCTGGCGGGGGGCCAAGCTCATCCTTTGGGTATGGAAGAAGCCAGCCATTGTCGATCCACGTTTGCAGTTCTTCTTCATACTGTTCCCTTAGCCACATGGGTGGGGGATATTCCGATAACCGGTTCCGCAAGGATATTGGTGACTGATCGTTTGACCACTTCCAAGACGCCATCCATGCATTGGTGTTTCTATCATACTCTGCATGAAAGTCAGGCTCGTCGAGAGTTATGGCAGCACAAACATGTTCCTCACATCGGGAGAACTGTAACTTGCCGGTTCTGTCCACAGTAATTCCACCCAGTTGTGTAATCAAGTCCATACCCAGGAGTAAGTCGTACCCGAGAAGCTCTCCCTCCACAACCAGGGCTCGCACGGCTACTGCAGGCCCGTCGTTGATGCTTGCGCGGATAATGCTCACCCCACAAGAGGCTAGTGAACCTCCGCCTACAGTTAGTACCAGAATTCTATCTGCTTTCCAAGTGGCACATCATATCTTGCTCACGATATTCTGGGTGCACCCAATGTCCACAAGCGTGAGGCGCTCACTTCCATTAATGTGTATGCTTACAGTGGGTAGCGTCCTGCTTATTGACGATCTGGGGAGAAGACTGGTGCTGTAGCTTCTTCCCCTTGCCTGTTTCCCGGACAGGTGCAGGCCAGGTGTCCGCGTTTTTTGCACTTGTAGCACTGCGGCCCGTCAAGTTTCCGAGTTGATTGATGTGACGAAAGACAATCATGGGCCAAATTGTTGGGTCCTCCACACTTATAGCAGGTGATAGCTGCGCCCAGGTCCTGCAATCCAACCTGTGATGGTTGTACAGCTGCCGCTTGGTCTATAGTGTTAGGGATTTTCTTTAGTATGGCTCGTGCCCGCGCCAATACTTCCGATATGTCCATCTCGTCCACTTGGGATGAGGCACGGAGCAGATCTTCCACACTCTTAGGTAATCCTGCAACAAAGGCGCACACCAAGCCTTTGTCTGACATTCCTCCAAAAAGGACCGATAGCTTTTTTAGTTCAGCCAGATACACATTCACCGTTTCCCCGGGATGTAATTTTCGGGCCATGAATTCCTTCCATGCAGTAACTGGATCTAACGCAAATGCTGTAAAAAGGGCGCGCTTGATGCATGCAAAATCTGTTTTCTTCTCATCAGTCAACTGCTGGTATACTGCATATGCTCCCCCAGTGAGGCGCATTGGGACCACACATTCCATACGCTTCACCCCACTGAGCTGACATATTAATTCTGATTTTTCCACCCATTCCTGCACTGAGTGATCAGTGCTACTGCCATCAAACAGGGGAATTAGCTTGGGGTCAAATCCTGACGTCATGCCGAAATAGCTTGTGTTCGTTACAACTCTACTTTCAACCGAGTCGTTGTTTGTTTCGTTCACCACACTCTTTTCTTCTACCTCTTCTTTTTACACACGTCCGTTCGCTTTAGTGACTTAAAATCATCTGTCCTCCCGCTTTCCTTTCCTCGTTATTTATGGAACCAGGGTACGAGATTCTCCGAGATTCCCCGAGACTTTTTTTCCACATAAAAGCATGCGGGCGCCATCTTGATTCTCAATTTGTGCTCTGCAGGCACAAACGCGCAGCCGCTTTAACGGTAAGCCACTTCTTTCTCCACAAAAAGCACTTATCCTGCCTTGACACGGTTCGAAATGAACTCCGTAGCCTAGTGGGGGATGCTATTTTCTCTTCCCTGCAACCTCTTTCCCAGAGAAGAGACGTTGCGAGCTTATCTTTGTTTTATCATTATTTTTATGGCAAGTGCTCATCTGAGCTCTAATCTATGGTCCTCCTTTGCCAAACATTCACGAGAAACACTCGTCTAGCTAAAAATACTATCAATAATTTACCCCACTCTTTATCTGTGCCTAGACCTAAACGTAGATTCAATGAACAAAGCTTCTTTCTTAGAACTACACACCTGTGGAACCGTCTTCCATTTGGCTGCTTTCCAACTGACTACAATATGGTCGTGTTCAAGTCCAACGTAAACAAGTTCTTGATGAGTCGTTCCCCTTAAGTAATCCAATTTACCAAATTTACACTTCTAACTATTATTTGGATTCATCGGACTACTGTTCTCATCGTGATTTTCACAATATTTCGGTCAGTGTAACCTCCGACCTTCTTCAGGTGTAAATCAGGAATATAATTGCGAATAACTTCGGGCTTCCAGTCATGGCTGATGCAGCAGAAGCACGCTACCCCGTGATGTAAATAATGAGTTCCGCTCGAAATTCTGTTCAAATTCCCGAGTTCGACAGAAACATCCCCGAGTTCGACAATATACACCTGAAGAAGGTTAAAGGTTACATCGACCGAAACGTTCTGAGAATCACACTCAAGATGAGAACAAAAGTCCGATGAATACAAATAATACGAATAACTAATACTCAATTTAAAAAATTCAGAAACGTTTTAACGATTACTATGATATTGTCCCTTTGACTATTATACACTCTTTAACCTTTATCCTCGAGAGGCCTCTGGGCCTTGATAAGTGGTGATTCGTTTATAAAAAATACATTTTCCTATACTTTCATTTTAATAGGACACTGAAACTTAATTACAATCGTGAAAATTTGGCGGGCGCCAACACGTGATATTTGCGGTCTCTCGCTTTGTCTTATATCAGTTACGTAAATATAAACTGTGGTTTTAAAAAATTACTGAAATTTTAAAGCACGTTATTTTTAAGAAGATTAGTAGACACAGGGCAAATATAACAGAGGCTCTAATCTTTAGCAGAAATACAATACATGCGTAAGGTTTGCACAGAACATGAGGATTTATTCAGTGCACACGCTGTTTAAATATAAGCAGATGTAACAATCCAAGGAAAGTCGATCTTTAAGCAGCTAATATCTCACATTACCAATTATGTTAACATTCTGGGATTGACCGAAAACTGTAATCTTTGTTTTAAAAATAAGATTTTTGGCTTGCATTGGTGAACGTTCAAACGGCAAATACCAATGCTGGATCAGAAAAAAATCCATCCAAATGTGGCCGCCCACCTCGGTGCAAATGTAACGTGTTAAAATTGTAATATGTTCTGGGCACATAAAGAGTGTACTCGGCGTAATGGGTACTATATATGCCAACAGTGGGAATCCGATTTATCCGAGTAGACTTGGGGTAAAATATCAAACAATATTTTTGTTATCAATAAGCTCAGCAATCAGAATGGCATGGCTTTGAGATACTATCTTTCAATCATATATTGGTTGTTTGAATGCCAAAACTGTGAATCAAATATATTATTTTGGAGCAACAATAAGCAGCAAAATCTATCATAATGTTTCCCTAGAAAAAAGTGGAAATTATAAAGTAAATGAGTCACGCATTGTGAGAGTTTATTAAATGCGTAATACTCATGTGGCGGCACATATTCAATTACGATGTTCTCTATATAAATAATTCAGTTGTACCGTGTTTTATGGATTGGTACTTATTGGAAATAAAATATTTTCATGAAAATTCCGTGTGATGTTCGGCTCACAGAAGACGAAGTAAAGTCCTTTTTGTTTGTGCTAGGAAGACATGTTCTTGCTATGAATGTCTTACAAAGAATAATCAGAGATCGAATCTCAGTCAATCATTTTCCATGGAAATACTGAGTTTTGGAAGTATTAATAATTTATTTTTTCCATGAGACAATAGGTGTAAAGAAACGAAATTATTATGTCATACAAACATCTGTAGTCGGTTTTGTGTTTTGTTAAAGTAAAAGAAAGTACCATAAGCGACTCTTGTAGTGGTCTATTATAACACTCATCCAACTATAGTATGTGCAGAGAATATAATAAAAATAAGTTATTTTTTGGAGCGGTAGAAAAATCCAATTATTTTTCTATAAACCTGAACAACAGATGAGTTGGGTTTTTTTATTTAAGGATCGTAAGGTGAATGAGTATACACAAAACGTTTATTAAGACGCGAGCCGTGCATTAAAATAAAGCAGATTTTAAAGAGTACACCAAAGAAAAAAAAAACAAAAACACAAATCATGTTGGATTATCAAGAAGAAACCTGCTCTTAAACCGAGATTGAATGACGGTGTGGATGTACAAAAGTTTTTTATTGCTGATAACCGACTGATAGTGCAATGAAAAGCTGTTATATTTTATCAACAATAGACTATCATATTAGTTAACCAAATGCTGAAAACGACTGCTTCGTAAATCGATGCGTTTTTCTGAAGCACAAGTCCCAATTTCTTTTCATTCGATATCCTCCAGTTTAAAAGAATAAAGTAACAGTTTATCATAAGGATATCATACACGGACATGTATGAACCAACGTGGTACATAATACAAATTACACGTATGCCTAAAAAGCATAACCATCCGTTAAATAAAATATGACGCACAGGGGTTAAGTAGAATTTATTAACTCGTGCATACCTCATGTACTTGACAATGATGACTTGATGTTAATACTAGTCGAAAATATGTTTCCGACAATTAGCCATGGAATGACTTTATTGCAGATTTTGGATATAGTATTGCTGAGTCCTAGGCGAACTACCTTCTTGGGTTTTACCTTGTATCTGAGCAGGAATAATTCATTGCTATTTTTATGCTGTTGTCTACAAGTGGTTTAAATTCCTCTTTTTTATCTTGATGTATAACTAGCAATACGCCCCACCATTCACGCCCGGTTTAAAGACTGGTTTGTATCTGATAATCTGACACAACCATCCACGCACACACATAAACACAAAAGCACACGCTCATACGATTTTATCATTGTTACTTGTATTATCTTGTACGATAGCATGAAAGCGGGAATTGAACAACTTCACACTTATTGATAACTAAGACGATACAGATTGAGTTGAAATACCCAAAGGCATCGCCTTTTGATACGACTTCCTTGATCAATCAAATATCCTAATTCTGACATTTATATAACTTTACCGACAAGAATATATCGTGACTAAACGATGAGTCACTGATTCAACATACGAGATTTAATATTCAGCCGTACACCGTAAACACATTACGATACAGTGTCGCATTTAGAACATTTCATCGCCAAGATGAATCATCAAAATACAGAGCAAAACAAAATCATACATCAGAAATGAGCAGAATAAAATTTAAAGTTGATATAAATGTGTAAGTTTATATAAATTTCAATTCATATAAAACTAAGGGAAATAAGGCCCGTTAGATCACTTATTTAGTTCAGATTTAGTTGTTTGAATCAGGAAACTATGAATTTGCTACGCCAGTAAAATACACAGAAATAATTTAAAATACATTTTCAAATTAGTTCCTTTCTGTTCACCATCTTTCGGTCTTCCTTTGCTCCTCCTTTCTTTCTATACGTCTATCTTATATATAATATAGGAATATTGTAGAGAGTCTATGCAGATATACCAACATTTGAAAGGCCCTTACTTTCTTCAGGATTCCCAAAATGCATCTACTCAAGTAAACTTCATAGAATATTTATATAATTTTATTTATAAACACTGTAGACATGTGTTGATGATGTAATAAATAATAGTTTTTAGCTAATGATATTAATATACTCGTATATTAATATATTGATTCGAGTAAAGCAACTGGCCCTGATGGTATTCCAATTATAGTACTCAAAAAACTTCAACCTGAATTAGCGCCCATACTTACAAAACTGTTTAAACGTTGTCTTAAGGAGAATAGTTTCCCATCTCCCTGGAAAATCTCATCAGTATGCCCTGTATTTAAGAATTCAGGCGATCGCTCATCCCCCTCTCAGTACAGGCCAATAAGTCTCCTGTGCGTCATGAGTAAGTTGCTAGAATCTGTGTTAAATACAGAAGTAATCAAACATCTAAAAAAAAAACCTTCTTAGTGACACTCAATATGGTTTCCGTTCTGCTAGATCTACAGCAGATGTCCTTACAGTTATATCGCATAGGATTAGCAAATCTCTCGACGGTGGCAATCTTTCTAGGGCAATTGCTCTTGACATATCTAAAGCCTTTGATAGGGTATGGCATAAAGGTTTACTTCATAAAATCGCTAGCTATGGTATAACTGGAAAAGTCTTCTCAATTATTAAATCATGTCTTTCTGATAGGTTCATAAGAGTAGTAGTTGAGGGGCAAAAATCAGAAGCTCACAGTATTAATGCCGGTGTCCCTCAGGGATTCATCCTGGGCCCAACTCTTTTCCTGATCTACATTAATGATCTTCCAAATCATATCCTTACATCATTTGTAGACATTTATGCTGACGACACTACCATTTATGGTACCACATCTAAGACAGTAAACGACCAAGTTCTCTCCAATTCTCTCTCCTCTGATCTTGAGCACGTAGTACAATGGGGAAAGGAGTGGCTGGTTACTTTTAATGCATCTAAAACCAAGCTTCTCTCTTTACATCATCAACATTCTAATCCACATTTGTCATCAATTGAAATGAATGGCTCTCGTCTTCAGGAGGCCTCAAGTTTTGACAAGCTTCTGGGCTTGACCATTACTCCTGATCTTAAATGGAACACGTATATCAAATCTGTTGCTAAGGCCGCTGGAAAAATGGTGGGATCTTTCTATCGATCCAGTAGATATCTCACTGCTGATGCTATTCTCTACCTATATAAGAGCCAGGTACGTCCAAGGATGGAATACTGTTGCCACATCTGGGCAGGAGCTGCTAGAAAGGACTTGTCCTGCCTTGATAGAGTTCAAAATAGATTTCGTAGCCTCGTAGGAGATGTCCTTTTCTCCTCCTTGCAACCTCTATCTCACAGAAGAGATGTTGCGAGTTTGTCTCTGATGTATCGTTATTTTCATGGAAAGTGTTCAACTGAGCTTCAATCTTTGGTCCCCCCTCGCCAAACTTTCACAAGAAACACTCGTCTAGCTGTAAACACTATCAATAATTTCCCCCACTCTTTATCTGTGCCTAAACCTAAACGTAGATTCCATGAACAAAGCTTCTTTCTTAGAACTGCACGCCTGTGGAATTGTCTTCCGTTTTCCTGCTTTCCGGCTGACTACAATATGGTTGTGTTCAAGTCTAAAGTAAATAAGTTCTTGATGAGCCGTTCCATATAAGTTATTAAATTTACCAAATTTTCATTACTAATGATTACTATATTGACCAATTTCTACTGTACACTCTTTAACCCTTATCCTTGAGTGGCCTCTGGGCCTTGATAATGTGGTGATGCCTTTGTAAAAAAAATATATATATATATATATTAATATATATATGCACACACAGACATGACAGAATATAAATATATATATATATATATATATATATATATATACAGACATGACAGAAAAATAGGCCCCCACAGAAACAGTTTGTTTGAATAAATATATAATTTATGGAAAAAATAAATAAATAAATGGTCTCAAATTTAATCACGAATACTTGGTGTACAATCCCTTTGCGGGTTTAATTCTAGGATCCATCTAGTCATGGCATTAATTGAGTAATATCATCTTGATTAGTTTCTTGCTATTTCTGATGAAATAATGCTAACATTCAGGCTTAGAAGATGGCTTTTATTGTTTTTATTCGAAGATTCTGGTCTAATACGACCCAAAAGTTTTCAATTGAGTCCATATTCGGAGACTTACTTGCCAGTGTAAATTTATTCATCTAATTTTGTGCCTAAATAACGGTATGTCGATCTAGCAGAGTGACAAGGAGCTCTGTCTTTCATAAATAGGAGTTAACTTTGTTCATTCATAAAACATTGAGACTATTTGTAGGAGACCTTCATGTAATATGTAAACATATTTATCATAATTTGTGTTTCCTTCCCACTCTACCATATCTGAGCGTGCATCACACCAAATTGCACGCCATACCATAACCAAGAAACCCCTTAAGTTTAGTGTTGACTGCAGCCTTTTTAAATCAAGCTCTATACCCATAAACTCCCACTGTTGGGGCATAATGCAAATCAGGGAAAATGACATTTGTTGAAAAGGTCAGAGGTCTCTCCACCATCTCACGAGCCTAATATTTTCTGCACTTGATATTGGCAGGACAAAGAAGACAGTTTATTCTCGCAGCTCTACCATAGAAGCCCTGATAGGTCTGATGCTCCTTTGGTTTGTGTCATGTTTCAATGTTGTTGAATGCAATTTAATGAGATATCTTAAGTTATTTTAGACTATTCTAATCTGTAAATATGAATAAACAGAACTTAATATTAGGAAAAATATTATCTTAGTGTCTGTTCTTTCCTGTCATATATATTTGTAACCTTTTACATTCGAGGTTATGGGCCCAACGTGCGTATTTATTTTGATGGATACGAATCAAAATTCGAATCGTGGCAAGTGAAATTTTTAGGATATCTACAAATTCAAAAGCTACACAAAGTAACTCAGGATCAACCGGAAAACAGAAAGGACTCCGACTTCATTGAAAAGAACGAAACTGTCTTTGCGGAATTAATTCAGTGCTTAGATGACTGAATTCTATCACTAGTAATGAAAGAAGCCAATGGCTACAAAGCATTAAACATATTGAGAGAGCATTATTTATCGAAAGGAAAACCAAAAATTATTCCTTTATATACTTAACTGACCTCTCTAAAATGAATGAAAGCTGAAACCATTACAGAGCATAAAAGCTGAAACGACTGCAAATTCTTTAACAATGTATGGTTAAATTATTAGCGACAGTCTGTTAATTTCCATGGTCCTCAATGGATTACTAAGTAATTTCAAGCCATTTACCACCGTGATATCCCAGAAAGAAAAACTCATGACGTTTAATCAATTCAAGGTGGCACTGAGAAGTTACGAGAAAAATGCAAAAATTATCACAGAAAAAAAACGAATCTATACATATCAGGAAATTTAAAACTGCACACATAAAAACACCAGAATTAAACTATACCCATGCCGGGAATAAAAACACCAGAATTAAATTATACCCATGCCGGGAATAAAAACCGCAACTTTGCCAAAAACAATTTTTCTCCTGAGAAAAGTGCAAAAATTATTTGCTATAATTGTGGCCGACATAATCATAAGAGTTTCCAATGCAGATACAGGACTTTTAAGGGTGAATCTATTAAAAATGTCGAGAGCTCTGTTAGCGAACATACATTCTTATTTTCATGGACGTTTAACGCTTCAACAACCAATAGTAATGTTCTTGTCGATTGTCGTGCAACGGCACATATGATTACAAACGAATCTGATTTTATCAATTTGGATCCCAACTTTAAGCCTCAAAATCATTTCGTAGAGCTTGCTGCCGACAGTCGAGTAAATGATATCGTTTTGAAAACAAGTGATGTTAAAATCTCGCGAAGGAACAATAAAGGTGAACTATGTTTCTGTATTCTAGAAAACGCTCTTCTAATCCCGAAATTAAAAAAAATATATATTTTCTGTACTAGCTGTTATTACACAAGGTGCAAATATAAAATTTAGCCCCAATAAATCAAAACTGGTGTACCTGAATAAAACTGTATTCGACGTAAAAGAAAATGGAAGACCATATTATTTAAATAGCGCTTGCCATGATTTACAGACATTACATAAAATTACTGGTCACTGCAATATTCCTGATATAAAAAAGCTGCCGACTGTATTCGATGGACTAAAAACATTAAACACTTTGACTGTGACGTTTGTACTCAGGGAAAAATGACAAACTATAAATACTAGATACCAGACAAGAAGGCCATGAAATTCCTATCACTGGTGCATTGTGACTTGAACGGCCCCGTGGAACCGATGGCCAGAGAACATTATAGATATGTGTTGGATTTCGTAGATGACTATTCAAGTTTAATAATGATTTATTTGTTAAAGAACAAATCTGATACCCTGCTAGAACTAAAATATATTTAGTCGACATGGCTCCCTACGGTGAAGTAAAATATAGCCGCTCTGGCAACGGTACGGAATTCACTAATAAAGACTTTGAACCTTTACTAATTAACCATCGTATCAAGCATGAAAAATTGACACCTAAATCGCCATAACAAAACGGGACTGCGGAAAAAGCACGGCGGGCACTTTTTGAAATGGCAAGATGTCTGCTCATCGAATCAAAACTCCTCAAAAACATCTGGACGTACGCACTTATGGCGGCTGACTATATACGCAAAAGGTGCTTTAACAAAACACTATCTAAAACCCCATATGAAGCTTTCTGCGGTAGAAAAGCAAATTTAAGCAGAATGCATGTATTAAGTCCAACTTACTTCGCATATACAGATAAAAAGAGTATATTACATATTAAAATCTGGTTCTGGATATGAACTTAAACTATATCCGATGGTGAAGGCCCAGCTTGCGGGCTTTGGGGAGTGTAGACCCACCCTTTAATTGCCATTGCTCCCAGGTTCACTCTGACCAGGACTGGTAGTACCTGATAGGGTCCCAACTATGGGTTAAATAGAAACCGACTTAAAAAACAAATATACTCTATTAAGAAATTGTTCTTCAAAATCACTGAATTCGGCATTAAATAACCCGAAAAGGGTTGATATGACGTAAAACAAAAAAAGCAACCAATCTAAATATTAAAATCGATATATTTCTTGGATACGATAAAAACAGTCTAGCCAATTTTTTTTTTTCATAGAAAATAAAATAAAATGAATCCGATGTGTAAAATTCACAGACACGTTTAATTTTAATGAGGAAACCCCGTCATATGAAGAGGATGAAATTAAATTTCCTCAAATTATTAAAACAAATGAAGACAATGATAGTGACGGGGGCAAGAGCATCCATGATGATGATGATGATGATGATGATGATGATGATGAAATCAAAAGATACCCCAAAATAATAGAAAACAGCCCGATTTTTTTGTGGTCGATAATATGAAAGATTATCAAATCGACTATTGCTATTCCATGGAAAATACGCCAAAAAGCTTTAATGGATCAATTAATTCAGAACATTGTGATCAATGGAAATCAGCAATAAAAAATGGAATAGATGCTTTGACCGAAAATAATACTTATACGGTAGTACCTGTCCCAAAAGATAAACATGTCATTTCTACAAGATGGGTCTATACAAAAAAGACTACAGCATCAGGCATTGAACAGTACAAAGCTAGATGTATTGCTAAAGGGTACTCAGATTTATGGTATAAAATATTTTTCTACGTTTTCACCGACCACAAAACTAACGACAATCAGAATTTTATTGCAAATCACGTCGCAATATGACCTAAACATCTATCAAATGGACGTAAACATGCTTATTTGAATGCCCAAATAGACTGTGAAATTTATATATACCCCCGAGGGATTTATAATGAGAAATAAAAATATCATGTGACGACTTAACAAGTCGTTGTACGGTCTAAAGCAGAGTGCTCAGTGTTGGAATACAATATTTCATGATTACATGATTAAACAACAATTTATGCAATGCCAAGCAGATCCCTGTTTATATACCCAACACAAAGACAATAAACTACTGATTTTGGTTTTATGCGTCGATGATATTGCATCAAACTGTGACATATTGTTGACCGATATAAAAATTAATTCAGTAAAAGATGAAAAATGATTGATCTTAGCAAAATATCCTGGTTTGGGGGGATATAATTTACTCAAAAGTAAGGACTTATTACGATGAATCACTCGAGATGCATTGACAAAATTCTATAAACATTTGGCATGGAGGAGTGCAAGAAACACTCCACACCGGTCGAAAGTGTTATTAATAGAATATATATATATACAGAATCTGAAATAATAGACGATAAATTATACCGACAAATCATAGGAAGTCTGGTGTGGTATGGTATTTAGAATGACTGCGACGAGACCTGATATATGCTATACAGCAGGGGTTCTCATTAGGGGTAAACTTCATTGCCAGAGATGAATTTCTGGATTAAAGGGGGGGAATTATGACTTTGGAGAAAATATCTACTGGAGATGGTCTGGGCCGAATATTGTAAATCCATAATAGCCACCGCCACACTGAAATAATTATAAATAATAATAATAATAATAATAATAATAATAATAATAATAATAATAATAATAATAATAATAATAATAATTCAAAGCAGAATATCATAAACATATATTTAATAAATATTGATTAATGGTTTCAACCAACTCCACTAGACATTAATTAATAATTATCACTACAAATAAGATGATACTAAGTTTAAAGATCAAATTATTTCAACCATTCTCAATATGCACTAAAAAATAATTATTACTAACAAGTTAGATCATACTAATTAAGGTGATATCAAAATATCAGAAATAATAAATAAACTAAGGAACTGCCAATCTTTAAATTTAAATTTAACTAATTAACTACAAAAAAAAAAGAAAAAAAATATTCAACCAATAATATAATCTCCCTGTTAAGTTTGCAGGTTGAAACAAGTAATGTAGAAAGCAATACAAATGACGACTCAACAAAGGTAGATCAAATAAGAAGTGTATTAGGAAAAGGTATATTTACAGGATATTTACATAATGGTGTCAAATAAGAGAGTCTTTGCTGGAGAAACATATCTGCTCTCGGCGGCCTTCGGTGGCTTCTGGTGAACACACACTCAGACTAACTGAGTCTTCCTATTTATGTGTAATTACTATCCACATATGCAAATGAATGTGTGCCACCACAACACCCTCCTCCCAAGATTTTAAGTCGCACAGATTTCAATATATTTTTCTCTTGGAATTTAATATTAATGGTTCATTAAACTTTCTTTTTCTACCTGATCTTCGGTGTTCAGGTGTATATTGAGGCGGTTCCAAATTAAAGGATTCGTATATGATGTCCATGGTTTCCTCCTCTTCGACTGCTGTTGTATAATCACCATCTTGAATGTGGCGTTTTTTTCTTTGGTTCAGGTGCCTTTTATGTATATTTTGTGGACCTTTAATCATGTATGTACAATCACCAATGCGTTTATCCACTACTCCACATTCCCAGTAAGAAGTGTTATTCATTCCTGTAGCACTTGAAATATACTCGATCTCCCGAGTTATGTTTCTTTCTTATCATGTGTGTAGTGTTTCGGACAATTGCTGTCTTGGCAATAGTTTATCAAACGCTGATTTCACCTTTCTGGCAAACATTAGATCAGCTAGTGATATGTTTGACGGGGTATTAGGGTGCGGTGTTATCCTATATATTTGCAAAAATTGTTGCAAAGCTTTTTCCGTTGGTATCCCAATGGATTTTTTCAACGGTCGTTTTAACGTGTCCACGGACCTCTCCGCGAGGCCGTTCGATCTTAGATGATACGGCGGAGTAGTTATATGCTTTACTTGGAAGTGTCACAAAATTCCTTAAAGTTTGTGGATATGAATTGAGTTCCATTGTCAGTGACCAGTGTGTCTCGTACACCAAATCGTGCAAATAAGTCGTGTAGGAATCCTATTGAGTTGTTCGTTGTTGGATTCCTGCAACGCATATCCTCAGGCCATTTTGTACAACTATCTACTACAATTAAGTAGTAATTTTCTCCTACTGGACCAGCAAAGTCCATGTGGATTCTCGACCATGGGTGGTCGGTTTTCGGCCAAAGTTTGTGTACTATAGGTGGGGATTTTGCCGCTAACTGGCATCCTTCACATCTATTTATTGTTGTAGCTATGTCGACGTCCATGTAACGCCAGTATACGTTGCTTCTCATTAGAGACTTCATCCGATTTATCCCCGGATGTCCTGTGTGGAAGTCTCTCAAAATCCTCTTCTGCAACGTTTTAGGTATTACTACTCTCTCGCTATGTAATAACACATCGTTACATATGGAAAAAATTTCCTGAACCTTTGTGTCATTTATAATTTTTTCTTTTATATCACTTATATATTCATCTTTATCAGCTTCTCTTTTAATGTCCGACAATGTTACTGGTAGTTCTTTAATGATGTTTACTACCATATTTTTCACTTCGACGTTTGTTCGAATTGCTGCAATCACTGATTCTTCCAAATTATGTTTCTGTGGTATCAGTCTTGAAAGTCCATCCGCATGGCAAATCTTTTTCGATGCTAGATGTTGTAACTGGAAATCGTAATTCAGTAGGATCGTACTCCAGCGCAGGCAATCCTTTTTTTGATCCGTAGATTGTGACTAATGGTTTATGGTCGGTTTCAAGTATGAATTTTCTACCATATAAATATCGGAATTTAATCACTGCAAAGACTATACTCAATGCTTCTTTTTCAATCTGTGAATACGCCTTCTCTGCAGGAAGCAGCGTTCTTGAAACGTAAGCTATCGGCTTTCTAGATCCATTAGGCATGATATGTTGAATGCATGCTCCTATGCCGTAGGAACTAGCGTCACTAGCGACGACTATATTTAATTTTGTGTCATAGTGAGTTAGAAATAATTCAGATGTTACTGCGCTCTTTGTTTTATCAAAAGCGGTTTGACATTCTTGCGTCCAGTTCCAAGGCGTGTCCTTTTTTAGCAGCTCATTTAAGGGAGCTCGCAAATTATGCATCCCTTCAATAAAAGATTGGTAATAATTTGCGAGTCCTAAGAAACTCTGCAAGGTTGTTACGTTATTAGGTGCTGGCATGTTTTTTATTGTCGCAGATCTTTCTGGGTCTGGAGGTCGGCCATGTTTATTTATGATCTGTCCTTATATAATTATATACTTTATTTCGCTCATACAAAAGTCGCATCTATTTTCTTTTACTTTAAACCCGAATTCTTGTATTCGAGTGAATACTTGTTTTAAATGTTCCTTATGTTCTTCTAGGGAATTGCTCTTGATAACAATGTCGTCCAAGTATGCACATGCGCACTCAATACCACTTAGCATGGTGTCCATCGCTTGTTGAAAAATGGCAGGAGCTACTTTGATGCCAAAGGGCAACCGGTTGTATTTGTACAATCCCTTATGCGTGTTGATGCATAGTATTTTTGAGCAATTCTCCTCGACCGGTATTTGTAAATACGCGTCGCTCAAGTCTATCTTGGAGAAGATATTACCACCATTCAACTTTGTGAATATTTCCTCTGGGCTTGGTAGAGGGTAATGGTAATCTTGTAATATGGAGTTTAGACCTGTCGAACAGTCTGCGCACACTCTGATTTCATCATTCTTTTTCTTTACATATACGGTGGGGGCTGCCCAGTCGCTATGTTCTATTTTTTTATAGTATTCCTGTCTGTTCCAATCTGTCTAATTTATTATTAATCTTTTCCAACCCATCGAACGGAACGTTTCGCTTTTTTCTAAAAATTGGGTTGGTGTTTTCTTTAAGTTCAAACGAGGCCTTAATTTTATTGCAACGACCTAATTTAGTCATAAATATATCAGGGAATAATTTTTTAAGTCCTCTTTTATATTTTCTGGTGTTGGAGTAGTACATTCTATTTTTTTACAGAATGTATTAATTGGCTTATCCCAGATTTCTCAATTAAATCTATTCCAAACAGGTTTTCGCTATTTTTCAATACGAACATTTTTAATTTCTTCGTAATCCCTTTCAATTTTATCGGAAGGATAACTTCTCCTCCAAATTTTATCTCACCACCAGTTACCGTCCGAGCTGATTTACTTGTTTTCATCATGGTTGGTTTACCCAACTTTTTCCATGTATTCAAATTTATTATAGAAATATCGGATCCTGAATCCAGTTGTAATTTTATTGGCGTTTTAAATATTTCCGCCTTTATGTATTTTCGCCGATTTTTGTCTAATTTTTCATTTGATTTTGTTTGCTGTACTCTCTTTCTGGTGAAATCTTTATATCTGCAACAATCGCTTTTGTGTCCGACTTTCTTGCAAATGTAGCATTTTTCTTCTTATAATGGCAATCCGATTCGCAATGTCTTTCTGCGCATCTCTTACAGTTTTATCTAGGAAGAGACTTGTTATATTCTTTACTATAATTATAATTATTATATTTGGAATATCTCGTTCCGTTTTGACTGCTTTTATTTGTATAGTTCTTGGTTGGTGTGTATTGTTTTCTAACCTTTCTTACATATGCCACTCCGGATTCTTCTATCTTTTTTTAATCCTTTTTTAGTGTAATGGCCCTTTCACAATCCTCTGCTAATTTCTGAAGTGTTACATCTTTCTCAGATTCCAGCTTAGACAACATTCGTTTGCGTATTTCTGCATTTTTCGTGGAGACTAACTCTTGTGCGAAGATTATGCATTTGAAATCTTCTACTGTTAGTTCCGCTAGCTTAAAATTATCACAGTTTTTATTGACAACTTATGCGTATGTCAAATAATCTTGGTTGTCCATCTTCCATTCATACACAACCATCTCTTATGAAAAAGAGATATATTCGGATTAAATAATTCTTTTAGTAATTTTACAGCTTCCATGAAATCTAATCCCGTAGTTTTTTTAGATAGTATATAATCTACGAACTTGCTGTGTTCTCTTACACCCAACTTCCTGAGTAAAAGGCTCACTTTCTGGCTATTTGGCCAACTTTTGCAGTCCAGTTGAAAGACATCCTCGTATCTTGTATAGTGTGCTTCCAAAGTCTTTTCTTCCTCCGGCACATAATTAAATGTGCCCATGCTATTAAATATAGTTGTATGCGAGAAATTAATACTGTCGACATTTTCTCGATTAGTCTTTAATAGTTCCAGTGTTTTAGCACAACGTTCATTTTGCCTTTCTTCGTATTCAAATTGTAATTTCTTCTGCCTTTCTTCTTGTTCAAGCTGTAATTTCTTCTGCCTTTCTTCTTGTTCCATTTGCCATTTCAATAATTTCTCCTCTCTACGTGAATCTAGCTCGGTTTGCGGCTTTGGTTGTGTCTGCAAAAATTGCATTAACATTCTGGATAAATCTTCCATTTGTTTTTGTATCCCACAGTAGCAGTAATGCAGTTACGAAGAAAAATTGTACAATTTCACATGCAACACAATATCCGTACCATACAAAATGGCGTGTGTTACAAAAAAATTGTTCATAGTTCCTGTTTTCAATAGTAATATCCCTGCTCGAATAATATTTTCTCACTTCGCTAGCGAGTCAACCTCATCCAACCACAACATAAGAACTGAGGCTTTTGCTGAAACCACAAAATACGATTTACTTTTCCGTTTTAGGCATTTCCTAATAAATAACAGCCGAACTTAAGTACAGCTCTTTCCATAGTCACAATTGAAAAAATAAAATGTATGGACTACATTTAATTTTTTTTTTTGCGTGATTTTACTGTCTTATATCCGTTATCCAGTGACAACTTTAGTTTTAAAAAAATCTTTCCTTGATTTTAGTTTAGCTGTGGTATTTGTTTTTTAAATAATGAAGAAAAAAATTTGGTTTACCAAAAAGTCTTTAGTTGGTATTTACAGCAATGTAGGAAATCCACTGGTGAACTTTTTTTTTCTCCGTATATTACTTCCTTGTAATTTAATAATACGAATCTGTTCTTCGCAATTTACTAATACGAATCTGTTTGTCGTTTAAAAAAAATTCACTTTTACAGTTTGTTATTTTTTTAAAGATGAATTCCACGGGAAACGGCGTAAATCGTCGCTTGTTTTTGCCACGTTCGAGTTTTTTATTCTTTGAGACTGCAATTAAAGGTTTTGGTTTGTTTCTTTTTTTCCGACTACTATTTTAGTAAATAAAATACTATTAATCGAGGTTACTTTTAAAAGTGTTAAAATATACAGTTAAAGAGGAAGAGAGTGATAGATGGAGGCTTATTAAGATGTGGGTGACTAGTGAGAATATTTCGATTTATAACTGATTGAAACAATTTTTGAAACATTTTGTCGATCTCGGTAATCGTTATATCTAACTTGAGAATTTGCACCGAATTCTATACTGCAACTTTATTTAATCCACAAGTGTGTATTTTCTTCGTTTTATCAATCATAACTGAGTTAAAATTAATTGTAACATATTCGTCGTACATTCATTGCTTAACAGTCATGAATAAGCAATTCTGTCACGAATTCTAATATCTAATTGAGAAGAAAGTTTTTGCGGTTCTTAACTTTTAAATTTAGATGTACATATCTCGGCTTAAACAAAAACGTATTCGTCGAAATAAGCACTATTAGAATTACCAAACATTTGCAAACGCAAAATAAGTGTTTTCTGCTTGTAACATAAACATTTTACGTTCTGGTGGCGATGAAATCGTTGAAGGTTTTTAGATATCACTAAGATTTTTTAAGCATTTCTCACGTAGAAAATTTTCAATCTTCTTGAAAAAGTGGTAGACGGTAAATGAGAGGTCTGGATATTATGACATATTAGGCATTTTTAAAAAACCCAAGAAAAGTTAAATATTTGGAAGGTCTGTTGTGAAAGAGAATGTGACCTTTCTGTTGACTAAAGCTGGTGTTGTTGTCGAAGATTTGGATCCATTTTGTCCATTTGTTGACAGAACTTCTCCGTCGTAATGTTTTTTGAATGCATTAAAAAAAAACTACAATGAATGAGACCATCAAACAGTAAAAATGATTTGTTTTCTTTTTTGGAGCAACTCTGGATCCGGGAAGTGTCGTGGAGCTTCGTATACATCTCACCACTGAGCTGAGTGTCGCTAGTTGTCGTAAAGAACCCATTTTTATCGAAAGTCACAAACAGGTAGGGAACCGGATTGTTCTTGTTGCATAAAAGAATGGAGGATGGCACTTCATAACGGCGTTTTTTATTGTCGGTCAATTCTTGAGGTACCCATTTATCAATGTTTTTATCTTTCCAATTTCTCCCATTTGTGTGGAAATCATCGTATACGTTACGTTTTATTCAGAAGCAAGTTCTTGAAGAATTGTGCGTGAATTAGATTTGACTAAAGTTCTTGACTGATCGTTGTCAACAGCCGATGGAAAATCACGACGCTCATCGTCTTGAAAATTCAATACCGCGACGAAATACCTACAACCACCATTGTGCTGTGCGTTTAGTGGTAGTTGGTTGATATCCCGAGCTGTTTCGTCAACTTTTTAGTGTATTATTGAAATAAGATTATGTGAATTTGTTTTTTTTTTTTCGTTTTGTATTCAACGTTCTAAAAAGAAGATAATTGTTTTAAAACATTTGTAATTTAAACGATTAGATAGTGAACACTCTTTTTAAAATGATATATGATATCTTAATATTATAGTATTAAAACGAAAACTCGTGAAAATACATCAATTCTTGTCAGCCTTATATATTAAATGGGTGATTTCTCGCTACTATATAACTAAACATACACAAAAAACAAGGCCTTATATTTGTTAAATCGACTCATAAAACTTGCCACATTCTCTCAAACATAGCTAACACATTGCAGTGAATCGAATACACAGATAAATTTTATATTGTTTATGTCTATTTTAATATTAACTCGGCATATAATAAGTGAGCAATACAATAACATAAGGCTTTGTCATGTCGAACTTAGGAATCTCTTTATATCGAACTCGGGAAGTTGTACTGAATTTCGGACGGACACCTCGATTTAATAATTCGTGGTAGTTTACATAACAAGGCAGACGTTATAAGAAATTCGTAATCATAGTCCTAGCATCGCCCGCACCAGTGATTGAACCTACACCTCCAAGAAATAAGAACTGGTTTTAATTGGGAGTTTTGCGCTGCAATTCCTTGTTGAGTATTCTAGTAGGAATTTAAGTCTAAAACATATTCTGAAGAATGGAGGTAAACACAAAATGAAAGAATGTTTAAAAAGGGCAAGGGAAACATTTTTACTGTGTTATTTAAACCTTGATATCTTTAATTGTGCTAGTTTTCCTTACCATTTTAATTGAAATGCAAATAATAATTTATGGATAAAACCTGGAATTATCAAGAAAAAACAAAACAGAAAATATAAATTGTAAAAAAACTCTTCCAGAATTGTTATTCAACATACCAAAGAAAGAAAAACCATACATATTTTGTACTAGCAAGTATAGAATATCCGTCTAAAAAAGAAAGGGAGTAATACTTACGAGAAAAGTATGATGACGAAAGAATATCTCCTTTAACAGGCACCTTCAAGATTAATAAAATAGTCTCATGAAGAAAAACGTAAAAACGTATACATCGGTTTCCCGTTAATAGTGCAATGAAATACACTACATTAAACTGAATTGATTATTAAAAGAAAATGAAAGTGCAAATATAAGAAATAAGGAAGATTCAGCTACAGGCACAGATACAAAATTACTATACGAAAAAGGATTTTGGATACCTACTTGGATAATTGAAAACGATTTCGAATATTTTATATATATATATATATATATATATATATATATACACGTACATACATACATACATACATACATATATATATATATATATATATATATATATATATATATATATATATATATATATATATTGGGGCTATTTAAAGTATAACATAAATAAACACATACATATAAATGAGAGAGTGATTTTAACAAACTTATCGAAAAGATAAAATGCAGTATTTAAATGTAATTTTTATTCGTCCGAGCCATTTTTAGCGTCTAGTTTGTATGTATGTGTTTAGAAAATGAATTAGGAAAATGTTATTAAAAAGCTTTAATTACAAATCGGCATATAAGTGTTGATAAAAATATATTCATGCATCAATTTATTCGCAAGATTCGAATATCTGTCGTACCCTAAAGTCATGAGACGAAAATAAGTCAATCAAAGTCTAAAGAAATCTAAATTAATCCTATATCTTACACAAAATAGCAATGATGGTGGGTTCGGGTATAGGTTGCGTTAAAATAAAACATAATAAAAAAAGATATGAAAATAAATATAGCTTCCAAAGATTGAGCAACTGATACATACTGAAAGGTGATTTTTATTGTACCACCTACGGAAGGAAGAATACGAAACGAGGTGAAGTTTCTGCCTCGTGCAAAGAACTACTGTACGAATCTTCCAATTCCACTCCAAAACGAGGCAGCGTATAGCTGCAAAAAGGACAGCAGCAGCAACAGTTGTAATGGCGACTTCGCCTAAAGTCTTCATTTCAAATCATCATTACTAGCACCGTAAATATTGCTATCGCCGTGGTTGACGCCGTTCCGCATAGTGAAGGCGGCCATTGTCCTTCCGTTTAGACAGTGGTCACTTTCTTTCGATTAGAGAAATCCGAAGCTCAGGACATATATTTTCTTATGTAAACGATGGCAAGAGTCATGTTAGTTTCTGATGCAGACACCAGGTTTTAAGAATAAATTCTACTTTAAGAATTTTGATGTTAAAATAATTCTACTTTTAGACATTTTCAAAAGTGAGTATTGAAAATGTATTGAATTAGGTTTCAAAAACTGGATATAAAATTAGTTTTAAATTTACGGTCTGAGACTAAGGAAAATATTCTCTCGCGTATTAAGAATTTTTTTTATTGTTTTAAGAGGTGGATATTAGGCGTTTCTCTATAGTTTTGTAAATGAACTATCAGTAAATAAAGTCTAGCAA
Source organism: Euprymna scolopes (assembly GCF_053919585.1). Taxonomy (NCBI): domain Eukaryota; kingdom Metazoa; phylum Mollusca; class Cephalopoda; order Sepiida; family Sepiolidae; genus Euprymna; species Euprymna scolopes. Next base: position 58,107,743 of record NC_136496.1, read on the forward strand.
TTATTTCTACTTTCATAAACTGGATATTAAAATGTCAGTTTCAGAAAATAAATTCGAATAAAGGGCATTAATAAATCGATCACTAACATCTAAAAAATACAAGAACAATCGTAATGTGATTCTAATTAAATCTATAATCGTACAGAAATGTTCAGATGTGCATCTAACGTGGTTCTATTTGAAATCCAGCTATAATCGTAGAGAAATCGACTGATTTGAATCCAACATTCTTATTAATATTTATTTAATCTTATATTTCTGCATGTTGTTATTATTTTACTAGGAGCAAAAATTATGCGGTTGTAGGAAACAATTCACCAGAATAAAAAAAATATTAAAAGTAAGAAGAATTGTACAGTGAAGACGTGATATTTTTCAGCTAGTCGAGTGGATCGCTACTATTTTCATTTACGGAGGACAAATGCAATAATTTCGTCGTAGCAGATCCCATGGAAGTGCTTGTAAAACACACACAAAGGTCGTAACATTAGTGATGTGACAGGGAGTTGAGCTTGACAGAGAATGCAGAACGTATATTAGGAACCCTTTTTTTAATTTATTTCAGGAAAAAAGATATAAAAATCTGTAAAAGCATAGCTGAATCGTGGCTCTGTATAGAAGTTTGATAGCCCATTTAGTTTGATTTTACGTTTTTGCTGCAGCCTTGGCAACATATATTTACTCATTTAATTTTATATTGCATGAAAATGCCAGGCTGTTTCATTTTCAGGATAGATTTCGGTACAATGCTTTTTAACTTAAAACATGGTATTTTAATAATTTATTCTAGTTTCAGAAACCGAATTTTCAGGAATCATTATAGTTTCGAAATGAAATATTATAAATTTTGTTTTGCAAGACTAGAATTTAAGAATAAGAAGATACATAAAAAGATTTGTATTGTTGAACTATTTTACAAGTCAATCCATTTTAGGTTATTTACTTCTGAAACATCGCACCTTTTTTAAACCACGTATTTATTATTTGAATGCTACCTGAGGAAAATGTAGTTTCATACTCTCCTAAATCCTTATTTCTGAAACATATGAGGCCAAAGAAAACACTATACCATGAAAGAATATGTCGAGTAAAAAGTCAAGTAGAAGTAATTTGAGAAGACAAATGGACAAAGTAAAGTAGAAAAAATAAAGAAAAACAGGAATAAAAAGAGAAAAATAGTAAAATAGTAAAACAAAAAAAAATGCGGAGGAGAAACATTATTCTACTTGGGAAATGTAAGGCAAAATGTCACAGAAGAAACATTTAATTATTCTTTAAGTGGAAGCTGTCTTCACCTTTTAACACAACGTTTATACTGATCTATTATTCATATATCCAGGTGTTTTGCATCAGGCGCAATCCTAGCACAATAGAAAAAGTTCTGTATCTATGTTTAACATACACAGAGTATTAGTAAAACGAAATATGTAGTTTCTATTTAACTAAACCAGTGCATGTCTTGAACCGAACCGGCAATTTAGAACGGTGTTCAAGCAATAGTCTCGATTTACTTTACTAGCATGCTAAAAAGAAATATTAATTATAGTAAGAATATAAATATACTAGCGGGCCCACCGGTTTTTCTTTTCAGTCATAACTACGTTTAAAGATTATATTTTAATATTTGCGCATGCGTAGAAGAGACAGGTTTACACGACTACTGCCTGCTAAGTGCAATTTCTTTTTTATTTTTCAATTTTGACCCATTAGCAGTTATTTTCACCCGTTTACTGTCAAATCGAATTGGTCCCCACATGTCCAAATCTCTTATATTAAGTTGCCAGTCTGCAGAACAAAAATTGACAGAATAGTTTTGTAGACAACGTTCCACGGACAAACAAAGATTTTTGATACGATATATATAAGGAGACGGCAATAACACAACGAAAGATTAAGAAATGCTGTACTAATCTCCAATATATTTTTCTTTTCTTCAGTTACAAATTGTACCCATCGAAATGGAACTACAACCATTACAAAGAACTTTTCCTTTTCCTATCTGTATCTAAAACAAAACGGAAATTCCATAAAATAATTTCTCCATAGAACGTTCCATATGTAGCACAAAATAACGAGACTGCATCCCTGCTAACTACAACACAGTCGTTTTTAAATCCATTGTCAAGAAATATTTGTGTATTCGTCTCCTGCCCTTTTCATATAATGTTTCCAATCTTTTCATAGTATAGTTCTGCGCCAACTTACAATCTCAGCATTTGGGGAACTTTAGGCTTTGATAGGTGATGATTAGGGCTGTAACAACAGAATATTCTTTTCATTCTTTAGACTCCCGGGAATATATCTGACACAGACACACATAATCAACCGAGAACCACACCCGTCTATATAAAAACATATAAGATATTAACGGATATATACTCAAGAGTAAACACAATGAAAAGAATATGTTGTTGTCACAGCCCTTGTGATGATACATTTGAATAAAAATACACTTTAAGTCAGCGATTTCCATATTAAAATGTAAAGTAACCAAAGGTTGTTGCAATGATTTTACAAACTAATTTTGGTCATTTTTTTAAGGAAGCATGTATTTTTAAGGAAGCATGTATTTTTAAAGAAGCATGTATTTTAAGGGAGCATGTATTTTTAAGGAAGCATGTATTTTTAAGCGAAGCATGTATTTTTAAGCGAAGCATGTATTTCGTTTGTGTGCATGATGAGTAGCGCTCGATAAAATACGTGTTGATAAAATGCGTCGAACATGATATAATGACCTATCGAAATTTTCTTTGAATGTGATAATATAGCTCTTAGGTGAATTTAGCAACTCTCCTAAAACTGAAATCTACATTTTCACAACAATTCTCACGTTCTTAACATTTTTATACAGTATATTTTTATTTATTTAACTATTATGAATTTTACATCCACGATCTTATGTATACTAACATAGTTGTTATCATTTAAATTCTATGCTAATTAGTTTATTCGAAGCACCCGTATGTATTCACGATTGAAATATTTACTTGAGTACACCTGCTCATCGCATATTCAATCAATTTTTTCAATGTACAAAAAACTGTTCTCAATTTTTGGAAAAGAACAAACGCGGTGGTGACGGGTAATCTTCGATCTCGAAAATTAAAAGTGGCCAACCGACGAAGAAGTAGAATTTAGAATTTTTCATAGTTTTTGAAAGATTGATTTTTATTATTTGATAATAAAATCCTTCCATCAAAAATTTTAAATTCCGTAAATATATATATATATATATATATATATATAATTATTTTTTTACTATAATAATTAAATATATATATATATATATATATATATATATATATATATATATATATATATATATATATATATATATATATATATAAAATGGGTTAAGAAATTCCAACGAAAGAAATATGGATATTTAAATAATGGGGTAGTCGCCAACAATATGTATTTTTTAACATTATTTTATTATTCCGTGTCTTTGTTTTTCATTGAGAATTATGTTTAGATCATTGTAATGATGTTTTCTAATCGTTGAAATCGTTTTTAACGCATTTCAGACGTTCTGTGAAGGGTCCTCTTCAGAAATTATTTTCAAAATGTGTTGGAGATGTAAAAATAGCATGTTCGTAGTTCATTTGAAGTGTTTCCAAGAGGTGGAAACGTGTAGGTGTCTACTATTCATTGGAATGTTCAATTTTTATTACTGTTTTATTCGGATGTGGTCACTCCTGTGTTGTTTTCTATCTCTCACTCTCTCTTTCTGCTTGTGTTTTTTTTTTCTTTATCTTTAGGGTAGGATGTGTGTGTGCGTTTTCTTTTATTGGTTGTAAGAATGTGTGTACTGTTTTATAGTATTATGAAGTTATTTGCTTCCCTAGGAAGGTGACTGTGATCCAAGGTCGTTACTAATGTGTATGTGTGAAGGGAGGGGGGGAGAACCAGCTCTTCTGAAATAAGGGTAGGGGTGCTTTCATTCTATTTTGATATTTATTTTTTGGATTCTTAGATTTTAGTATTGTGATTTTTCGTTTCAGTCTTAGACTGTTCGGGTATTCTTTATATTTTGTTTGTTTAGATAGAGGGGTGTATTTAAAAATATGTATAGGGGATTTTTTAATGTTTCTATTTATTTGTCTCCCCATGTGGGTATGGCCACGCCCAGGATCGATTCCTAGTGTGGGGAAGATCTCGTTCCCCAGAGAGGAGAGGCCACTTGGAGGGGTATAGGTATTGGAGGGGGATGATAGAAGGGATTATAGTTGTCTCAGTCATGAGAGATTTTTCCTCCACTGACTGAAGGGGGAGCGAGGTGTTGGAACAGATATTATACTATGGTTCTAGGTGTTTCCTAGTGTTGTTGGGTTCGAGGTTAAGTAGGGTTGGTATTGTTCAGTGTGTTGTATTAGATATTGGGGTGGTCTGTCTGTGTGTGATTGTATGCGCGTGCGTGTGTGTTTTAATGTGTCGGTTCTGATTTATGTATGGCTGTGTATATGTATATGAATGTGCATGCGAGTGTGCCTTGCATTTCATGTTTTTGTGGGTTGATATTAGGCTCTGTTTTGTTTAGGAGTGACTCTTGTGATGAAGTTTTTTCCTGTGTAAGTAAATAAAAATAATTGTCTGTTTGGAAGATTGGCATTATTTTGAAGCTGTCTCCACTGTATGTGTGTACATGTTTTTAAACATAGAGGTGTCTGTTATCTGCAATTTTGATGTTGCTCTTATGTAAGGTTACTCTATTGCTGAAATTTATGGTGGCGCCTATGTAGGATTTGTTGCATGCTGTGCATCTTAGTGCATATACTACATTTCTGGAGGTGCAATTTAGATCCCTTTTTATTTTGAATGTTTGTGTTGGGTTTTTGCATGTGTATGTGTTTCCTTCTATTATTATGTCACATACTCCACTTCGCGGTTTGTTGCATCTTGTAACCCCTTTTGTAGTGTGCTGAACAACGTTTGAGGAAGTTAGGATGTGTTTTAAGTTTTTGAGTTGGCGTTTGCTTTTTATTATTTTTGTTGTTTTAAGTATGTTGTTTAGTTTGTCGTTCTGATTGCGGAGGATAAGGTTTTTTGTTATCTGTGTGAATAGTTCTGGGTTGTTTGTGCTGTGTGTGGAGACATAAGCTAAAATTTGTTCTCTGTTGTGTTTTTGGGGATTTTTAGTTGGTCTATTGAATTTTTTTCCGCCAGTTCAATACCCTTCTGTATTAGTGGTAGTGGATATCCTCTTTTCCGAAGTGTTATTTGTAGTTCATTCCGTCTAGTCGAACGGAGGTGTCTGTCTGTTACTATGGTACAGATTCTACGTGCTAGGGAGTATGTTATTGATTTTAGACAGTTTTTAGGATGGTGACTTTTGAAATGGAGGTATTGTTGAGTGTCTGTGGGTTTGTGGTAGATGTCTGTGATTATGTTGTTGTTTTTGCTTGTTACTAGGACGTCTAGGAAAGGTAGTTCTGTGGGGCTTTGTTCTAGTGTTAAGTTTATTTTTGGGTGTAGATTTTGAAGTAAAGTGTGGAGTTCTCTGATACCCCCCATGTGGTTCTCCAGAGGATAAAGCAGTCGTATAGGTATCTTTTCCAAGATTTTATGAAGAGTGTTTTTATATTGTGCCCGTACTTTTGTTCTATCCTTTCATAAAGGGTCTCTTCTAGGAAGGCGAGTGTAAGGGTGGCATATGTCAGTGCCATTTTAGTACCCATTTCTGTGTCTAGTATTTGGATGTAGTTGTCATTATTGAATTGGAAAGAGTTGTTATTGAGGATTATGTCAATGCTATCAAGCACGAATTGTTTATTGAATCTGTAAAGTCTGTATATGCTTGTCATTCCAATATGCGATAGCTTCTTTTCCTAGATTGTGTGGGATATTGCTATATAGGCTGCTAACATCGAATGTGGCTAGTATTGTCCGATCGTCTACTGCTTGTGGTAGGGAGCTAAGGAAGTGTGTGTCATCTCTTACAAAACTTCTGACTAGATTCGTGAAGGGCTGTAATAGTATATCTATTATGTTGCTAATTCTGCTTGTTGGGCATGATAGTCCTGCTATTATGGGTCTGAATGTGAGGTCGTTGGGGTTTGGGGTGCTTATGTACTCCGACTTTTGTATGTTGATGGCATGTCTTACCTGGTTAGATTTGTGTATTTTGGGTAGCCCATAGAAGATGTTTGTTTTTGTTGTGAAGTTTGTAAGGAAGTCTTTTTCTTTTTTAGTTAATGCACTATTATATGTTGTGCAGAGTTTTGTTATTTTAGATATGGTCGTGTCGTGTATGTTAGAGCTAATTGGTTTGTAAGAATTTGTGTTCCCTAGTGATTCTAAAATGTTTGTTTTATAGAAGTTCCGATTCATGATAACCACTGCACTACCTTTTTCTGCTTCCTTTATAACTAAGTTGTTATTGTGTCGGATTTTTTTAAGTTCTTGATTTTGTTTTCGTGTTAGATTACTGGTGGGTTTTTCTTTTTGTTGGGAGTTGAGGTTCCAGAGCCTTTCAAAGAAGGTATTTAGTTCTTTTTGTGGAAGTATATTGATTTGTTTTTCACTAGAGAGTCGTCTGTTGTGTTATCACTGTCATTAAGTATATCTATGAGTCTAAATCTGCGTTCAAATTCTTTGAGGTCTTTCTTTAACTCTGCTATGTTACTTTTGGGAGTTGGGCAGAATTTGAGGCCTAGTTTTAGTACTTCAATTTCGTCATTTGTAAGTGTCTGTGTAGATAGGTTAATGACTTTGGGTTTTTTGTTGTCTAGTCTGGTGTTGTCATTTTGTGAGGGATTCCTAAAAAATGATTGTGAGGATCGTTAGTTTCGTTGTTCCGGTGGGGGGGTTTGTTGTGTCGTTTTGTAGGGATGTATGGGTTATAATGGTACTTGGAGTATTTGGATTGGTTGTGTTTGTGTGTAGGTATTTTTGGGTTCGGTTTTGTACTGTGGGCTACTGGCGGTGGGTGTTGTAAGGACTGTTTTGTGTTAGCTGATATCTGTAGGGGTGGTTTAGTTCCATTGGGTTGTTTAGATGGGAGTTGTTAAGCTGGGGGATTCTTTGGTGGTTTGTGTGGGTGGGGTGGGTAAGAGATAGTGGGTTCTTGACTGAGTTGGGTGACGTAGGTAGTAACTATTTTCGTATTGTTGTGGAAGGTTGTATTTTTTAGTATTGTCATGTGGTGGAGGGTTGTCGGTTGTTGATATGTTGGGTTTTTTTTAGCATTTTGATAGTAGTATTTGTGTTTGTATGGTGGCTGTATTCTTGTGTGGATGTGTGGTGTTCTTGATGGGAGTTTCAGTTGAGCTTGTTGGTGGGGATGTGTGTATGGTATGGATATGTTCCGGTCGTTTCATTGTGTGTGTTTGGGTCTGTTGTGTGGGTATGTTTGAGAGTGATGTGTGTCTCGTTTCTTACCTTTGTTTCGAAATCTCTGCAGCTGTTGAAATCGGGTACGATTGTATTGTTTTTGGTAGGTTTCACTGGTCATGTTCGTTTTTTTCTTTTTCTGGTAGATTTTTCAGCCAGGTTATCTTCCTTTCGATAATTCTTTTGGATGTTTCCTCATCCTCTCTGTATTCAGACACCCAACGTCCAATAAGGAATTGGTGGGTCTCCTTGGGGCATAGTTTTCTGGTGTCGGTAAGTATTTTATCGTCGATTTTAGTGTATTCATCTGTCGATTTCAACCTGTAGTTTTGATATGTTTAGGTCTTTTTTTTATTTTCTTCTGCTCCTCTGTGTGTTAGGGTGTGACTTTTTCTCGGAATTTGTTTGGGATAAACTGCTCCTCCATGGTTAAAAATTTCCAGTAGGTCAGGGCGGTGTTGCTGCATTTGATCGCAGGGTAGTAGGTTATTTTTCTCTTTTTAATAAGAGTTTTCCATGTTTGGAGGTTTTTATTTTCTTTTGTTCTCAGCGCTTCATTCCGGATATGTGGTTCCTTTAGATGTTCTAAATGTTCTTCTTGATATTTTAGGAGTTCTATAATTTCGTCGATGTTGGTTAGTACTTTATCCTGTTGGTGGGATATCATGAGGATTATTCTGTCCATCTTTTCATCCAGTTTAAGAATTTCATCCTCGAGATGTTTGTTTTCCATGTTGGGTGTTGTTTTGGATTCTGGTGTGTCCTCTACAGGTTTTTACGTATTGGTGGCATTCTGTCGTTGTAGTTAGATATATTTATATAAAATGGGTTAAGAAATTCCAACGAAAGAAAGATGTATATTTAAATAATGGGGTAGTCACCAACAATGTGTATTTTTTAACATTATTTTATTATTCCGTGTCTTTGTTTTTCATTGAGAATTATGTTTAGACCATTGTAATAATGTTTTTAAATCATTGAAATCTTTTTAACGCGTTTCAGACGTTCTGTGAGCGTCCTCTGCAGAAATTATTTTCAAAATGTGTTGGAGATGTAAAAATAGCATGTTCGTAGTTCATTTAAAGTGTTTCCAAGAGGTGGAAACGCGTAAGTATCTACTATTCATTGGAATGTTCAATTTTTATTACTGTTTTATTGGACTGTGGTCACTCCTGTGTTGTTTTCTATCTCTCACTCTCTCTTTCTGCTTGTGTTTGTTTCTTTATCTTTAGGGTAGGATGTGTGTGTGCGTTTTCTTTTATTGGTTGTAAGAATGTGTGTACTGTTTTATAGTATTATGAGGTTATTTGCTTCCCTAGGAAGGTGACTGTGATCCAAGGTCGTTACTAATATGTATGTATGAGGAGGGGGGCCAGCTCTTCTGAAATAAGGGTAGGGGTGCTTTCATTCTATTTTGATATTTATTTTTTGGATTCTTAGATTTTAGTATTGTGATTTTTTATAGTCGTGCCGTTGCCAATCGTGTTGTTCCTTCTGTTTTCTCTCAACTTACTTAGGCTATCAGATTGAATTTTTTGTATTCCTTCAAAACACCGCGATCTCCATTTCTTATGGTCATTCACTTCTTTTTCAAGACTCCCATATGGTATGTTTACTGCGGGTAGATTACTTTTGAACTTATCCTTGTACTTAAGTCAAAGCCATCCAACATTTCTTTTTCCATCTGCCAGCTGTACATCAATTTTTAGTACTCTGTTATTAGTCATCCCAAGTCCACACCCCTTTCATTCTACAAGCTGTGATGAAGGCTTCCAAAGTCACGGGTAGCCTTAGCAATCTTGTAAACTATTTCTTCCGCAGAGGATCCATTATGATTAACTTTGCTGCCGAGGAAGGGAAACGACTTAACATAATTTATCTCAAGACCATCCACTTTCAATTTACGCTCGGGAAATTTATACTCAGGTGGATTTTGCTTTACGCTTCCAACTTGCTTTGGAGTTGAAGAAGGCTGCTATACTACCTAAGTTATTTTTATGTTTATTATCAATCCAAAGACCCTACATGCAACTGTAAATCGATCGAGAAGAGCCTCTGCTTCCTCGAAGGATTTTGCCACCAGAAGAGCATCGTCGGCAAAAAAAAAAAAAAAAACTAATTGCGAATAACTTCGGTTCGGAGAAGAGTTTTTGGTTTTGAACCGATAATGGTTAAGCAATCCACCAGATGACCGAAATTAAAACACCAGTGACAATGTAACTAAATGGATGTTTCAGCATAAGAAAAGCGCAACGAGAATTGGTGTGATTACACACCTATATTTGGTCCCATTTGCCACACCGAAGGCTTCAGACTCAATGCCATCAGAGACAACTCATGAAAAAAATAATTACGTTTTGCATGCTCTGGGGGATACCAAGCTTTCTCAAGACTTGCCAAAGAACGCCACGATTCACAGTCGCAAAGGCTTTTTTAAGGTCAACAATTCCTGGTTTCTCTCTCTGATATTTTCTGCCACTTGATGACAGAGTTATTGCGTAGGGAGATGTACACAGACACACAGGCACACACACACGTTCACTTATATATATATATATATATATATATATATATTATATATATATACATATATATATATAACAGTGAAAGTGCCTGCCTGTGTGTGTATCTGTGTATCTATGTGTCTGTATGTGTACATTTCCCTACGCAATAACTGTCAATTATAAGTCTACAGACTCGAAATTTGATTAACAGAGTACTTTTCTTTTTTTTTTTTTGGCTCAACATACATCTCCAAATACCCGGGCAACGCCGGGCACCCATGCTAGTCTATATATATATATAAAAGTGAAAGTGTCTTTGTGTCTGTGTATCTGTGTGTATTTCCCTACGCAATAACTGTGTCAATTTTTAGTCTACAGACTCGAAATTTGATATACAGGGTACTGAGATTTGCGAAAATCGAGGTGATCGTTTTTGGGCCAGAAATTTGGCGATTAAGGGGTCAAAGTTCAACGATTTGACCTTTGAGAACTCTACCAAACTCCTCCCACAATGTTGGGTCTACGCACTAGAAATTTAAGATATAGGTTCCTTGGACATGGATCTAACTTAATAATTCACTTTGAGTAAAAAACAATAAATTTTAAGGGGTCATAATAGGGGGCAAAGTTAAAAAAATTGACCTCTGCAGTCTCTTCCAAATTACTCAGACAATTTCTGGTCTAAACATTTGAAATTTTACATAAAGGGTATTCAGAGATAGGGCAAGCTTTTTCATCAGTTTGGGTCGAACATTTTTAGTTACCAATATATAAATGCATGTATGTATGTCTGTTTGCATGTCTGCCTTAAACTTTCAATAGAGGCAATGGATTTTACCAAGATTAGTATTGTTTTAAAGTTCTATCTTTCATACGACAAATATCGAAAAATTGGCTAAAAACATTAATATCTTTCTCTTCAACTAGGCACTTTTCTACAGGGGGTCACTTTTTTCGCCGATATTTTTAAAAGTTATCCCTTCCTGTTTGCGGTGGTCGTAACACCATAAACGTTAAGTTTTACCCCGTTCTTTTCCTCGTTTGCGGTACGGGTTCGAGACTGCCTTCCTACTAGCACTTTTTTTTTGCTTAACATACACATCCAAACACCCGGGCAACGCCGGGCGCCCATGCTAGTATATCTATAAAAGTGAACGTGTCTGCATGTCTGTGTTTCTGTCTGTCTGTGTCTGTGTACATTTCCCTACGCAATAACTGGTAATTTTTAGTCTAAAGACTCGAAATTTGATATACAGGGTACGGAGATTTGGGAAAGTCGATGTGATCCGTTTTCAGCCAGAAATTTCGGTGTTAAAGGGTCAAAATTCAACGATTTGACCTTTGAGATCTATACCAAACTCCTCCCACAATTTGGGGTCTAAACACTTGAAATTTTAGATATAGGTTCTTTGGACATAAATACTTAATAACTTGATTTGAGTCCAAAACATAAATGTTAAGGGGTCAAAACAGGTGTCAACAGTTTAAAAAAAAAAAAGCGACAGTTTTTTTTGTTTGTTTTTCTTTGCTCACCATACACCTCCAAACACCTGGGCAACGCCGGGCACCCATGCCTGTATGTATATATATATATATATATATATATATATATATATATATATTTATTTATATATAAAAGTGAAGTGTGTGTGTGTGTGGTTGTGTGTGTACATTTCCCTACGCAATAATTCTGTCAATGTTTAGTCTACAGACTCGAAATTTGATATACAGGGTACTGAGTTTTGGGAAAATCGATGTGATCAGTTTTTGGCCAGAAATTTGGCGATTAAGGGGTCAACGTTCAACGATTTGACCTTTGATAACTCTACCAAGCCATTCATAATATTTTTGGTCTACACACTACAGGTTCCGTGGACATGGATCTAACTCAATAAATTTTAAGGTGTCATAATAGGAGTCAGTCTAAAAAATTGCCCAGTTTTTTTGTTTTTTTTGCTCAACATACATCTCCAAATACCCGGGCAACGCCGGGCACCCATGCTAGTAATATATATATATATATATATATATATATATATATATATAAATGAACGTGTCTGTGTGTCTGTCTGTGTATCTTTATGTCTGTCTGTGTACATTTCCCTACGCAATCACTGACAATTTAAAGTCTACAGACACGAAATTTGAGATACAGGGTACTGAGATTTGGGAAAATCGTTGTGATCGGTTTCGGCCAGTAATTTGGCGATTAAAGGGGTGAAAGGTCACCTTTCAAAACTCTACCAATCTCCGCCGACAATTTTGGGTCCAAACACTTGAAATTTAAGATTTAGGTTCCCTGGACATGGATCTAACTTAATTACTTGATTAGCTCCCAAAACAATAAATGTTAAGGTGTCATAATAGGCGTTAAAGTTACAAAAATCATGACATTCAATCATGGCATTCAATTCAAACGTTTAGGAATATGAAAATAATTAAGACTATTTAACGGACCCCTTAAAATATATATCCAGTCTATATATTCAGTCTCAAGCACGTGCGAGAGCTAAAATTATGTTTGTATATGAAATATTTTATTTTATTTATGTTATACCACTGATGTGTCCAATTTAATATTTTAATCAGCGTTTCTCACTCGGTGTGTTAAATCTATTTTTTTCTTTTCTTTCCTGTGTGTATGTACATACTGTCGTTCCTTTGCAGCATATCTTTCTATTAACATCGCAATTAAAAAATGACTGTTGTCCTGTATCCCATGTTTATAATTCTCAGTTACACACGTACACAAGTTAATCGTACGACGGTAAAGTTCCACTTTACAACATAAGATCGGCCACATTTTCATCTGAATTTACTCCATATTGTATGCGGGATTACGAAAAATATATGATGGAAATATAGTGTACTATAAAACCTCCTTATATGATTAGGCTGGAAATATGCATGGTAGTTTATGCTAAAGAAGAGAATCAGATTTATATTTCAAGTTTGAAAAAAAAAAAACCTCGGAATTTCCGTCAAAATGTTGACCGAGTTTAGCGAGTTTAATGAAAGGGCCCAAATCATGAATTCGAGAATTTAGCGAGTTTAATGAAAGGGCCCAAATCATGAATTCGAGAATTTAGCGAGTTTAATGACAATGCCCAAATCATGAATTACAGAATTTAGCGAGTTTAATGACAAGGCCCAAATCATGAATTCGAGAATTTAGCGAGTTTAATGAAAGGGCCCAAATCATGAATTCGAGAATTTTGCGAGTTTAATGATAAGGCCCAAATCATGAATTATAGAATTTAGCGAGTTTAATGACAAGGCCCACATTATGAATTCAAGAATTTAGCGAGTTTAATGACAAGGCCCAAATCATGAATTCGAGAATTTTGGGAGTTTAATGATAAGGCCCAAGTCATGAATTCGAGAATTTGGCGAGTTTAATGAAAATGCCCAAATCATGAATTCGAGAATTTAGCGAGTTTAATGACAAGGCCCAAATCATGAATTCGCGAATTTAGGGAGTTTAATGAAAAGGCCCAAATCATGAATTCGAGAATTTAGGGAATTTAATGAAAAGGCCCAAATCATGAATTCGAGAATTTAGCGAGTTTAATGAAAAGGCCCGAATCATGAATTCGAGAATTTAGCGAGTTTAATGAAAAGGCCCGAATCATGAATTCGAGAATTTAGCGAGTTTACTGACAAGGCCCAAATCATGAATTCGAGACTGGGCTAAAATTTCGCAGCGTACCGAGTCTCTTCTTTTCATTCTATGATCTTGACTTTGATTTTTTGATATATTAAAATCGTATAATTTAAGCAGTTCTAATACTTCCATAACTTTCTAAGATTTGGTCAAGCGACATAGGTGCTATGCTGCACACAAACAAACGTAGTTATAATCTGGATCTAAAACCTTACTTTCTTTGTAAATATCATAAAGGTGCCTATGGGTTATTAAAAAATACAGTTATAAACGAATTATATTTATTAAATCAGAATGTATTTTTATTTTAAAATATCATTTAATAAATAAGACATAAGGTATAAACATATATAATCGTATCCCCTTATGTCCATTTGCTTTGCATAGTAAATAGGATTGTTCTGCAAAGACATATATTTGCTTATTTGTATTTTATTTTCTTCAGTATAAACAGAGAACAAATACACTGTTTGCTCCCATTATGAAGTCAAACTTAATCGTAAGTGTTATAATCAAAATTCTAATGTCTTATCTTAGAAACGATAACAACTAACTTTGATGTGATATATATATTGTCTTATAAAAAATAATAGTAGAATGTATTTATGGCGTGTTCTTTAAGGTTAATTTTTTATCTATAATAGACGTTTGAAATATAGTATGAAATATACTTATTTTATTGTGGAAAATATATATTATGCTTAAAATGCTGGAATAAATGCTGCTATACTTAATCAGATGGAATTGTTTAGGATATTAATTCCATCAGAATAACCAAGTAAATTCATGCTTGCATCCAAATAAAATATTTTTCTTTTCAATACCAAAGTTATCAAAATCAGTTTTTCCTCCATATAATTTCATATACAACAATCGTACACATCAAACACTTAATTTGTTGGATAAAACGAGTTGAGTCTGGTGAGTTTTATCAACCTTTGTTAGGATCTGTGCATTACAAACACTGTTTTTCCAGTTGAACTACTTTGACACATTCTAAGAAGTACAAGTCGTGACTACATCTGACAGGATTCTTAATCCGTTATGATTCGCGTCCTTGCATTAGGAATTGATAACAGCACTTCATTGAAAATGCAGTGACAGCGCAACTACAAAGTACGCAAAGTTAATTATGAATCAGATAAATTCAATGTGACACTCGTTGACTGGTCAGGGAATTTTCTAGTAAGATCCAATAACTCTCTTCATACACATACACACACAGACATATGCATATATATATATATATATATATATATATATATATATATGCATATGTATATGTATTTATAGAGAGACACACACATACATATATATATATACATACCTATGAAAAATTAGTTTATAGTATAATGGACAACAGAAGTTATATATACATATACGCAGAGAGGAATAGCGGTATATAAATACGTCTACAGAGTAATACGTATAACAGTCTGTACCTTTGTTACGTTTATTGGAAAATAATAAAAATGGGAAGATTTGCTTGTTACTGAAGTTTGGGGAATGCAACATTTTGTGACCGGTCAACACGCACACACACCACCATATATATATATATATATATATATATATATATATATATATATATATATATATATATATATATATATAGTCTTGGAAGTTTGTTAATCTGTAAAACTATATAAATAACTGATTTCATTTTTATATTTTTTATTATTGAAAAACTAGTCGGTAAGTCATTTAATCACCTGCAATCGCTGTATCAACGTGCTTTTTCGAATCCACACTAATATGTTATTTCAGGGATTATCAGTTGTCTACCATTAAACACTATTTTCGGGATTTAAAAAACAAAACAATATATTAGGTCATGACTCTCTCAGCAGTGTTGATCAAACACCACCCCTCTTAATCACAAGAACTTAAAAAAATGTCCCGAATATTGATCCAGATTAATTTGGCTTACCTATTTAAGCTATCAAAAAACATCTACTTTACCTGTGACGATCGTTTTGTCTTAAAATTCAAACGGGATATAATTTTTAATTCATAAGTCTGTTGTATTTATTTGGACGAATCCATTATACTACTTATCACCTCCTAATATTTGTTATTTCTATATTTACATTCTTATTTTCGTATTAAATTCTATATTTACATTCTTATTTTTTTATTAAATTCTATATTTACATTCTTATTTTCGTATTAAATTCTATATTTACATTCTTATTTTCGTATTAAATTCTATATTTACATTCTTATTTTTTTATTAAATTCTATATTTACATTCTTATTTTCGTATTAAATTCTATATTTACATTCTTATTTTCGTATTAAATTCTATATTTACATTTTTATTTTCGTATTAAATTCTATATTTACATTCTTATTTTTTTTATTAAAGTTTAAAAAATCCATATGCACTTTTTATTACTTTATGCATTACTAATGTAGTTTCGATTTCTTTCACCAATATATTTTGATTAGTTATATACGATTCAAAAGCATCAGGATAAGGAACAAATACTTCACTTAACTGTTAAAATATTTTAGTTTTATCACCACCTTGTTTAATCAACCTTTATTACTAAGCTAGAAACTGGGAGTATAAAATATATAATCATGTTAAACTAAGGCGAGCTATTCTCAGAAACTCTGAAATTATGGTTCCGTAAAACACACACGCACACACACACACACACATATATATATATATATATATATATATAGGGAAAGTACTATTTTTGTTCGGAAACGAACTATATGAAAGAGGAAGGAGCTTCTTTTATCAAATATTTTATAAACAAAAATGTAATTCTCAATGCTTATATCTAAATCCAGAAATGTACATTGTGTTCCCCTATACTTACCACCTAATTCTAACTCCTTTGGATATATCAGATGTTTATTATTTTCAATTAAAATTCCTTGTTATCGTTTATACATATAAGGTCGTCAATGAATCTCCCTCGGCCATTGTAATAGACGCGATATATTCAATATATAAGGTTATTTCTTTGATATGAGAACTTTAAATACTAATGTAAGTTTACTTTTTTGATTTTTGTTTGACTTCTTAATCACATGGATATTTTTCAGATTCAAGAAGAAAAAACTTTAGGAAGACGACCAGGAAGCATGTTTCATAATAAAACAGTGGTCAGTTATCAATATTTTAGTTGTTGGAGGTTGCAAACCTGTTGAAACTCTTAGAAGAATGTTGCAGGTTGCAACCGGAACATGTTTAAAGTAGACTAATTCTTTTAAAGATGAACAGAGCAGTGTGGAGGCCTGTGGAAGTGGGGCCTCCTTAGATTATCGAATTAGTAAATGATTTCATTTAGTTTAACAAAAGAAGAACGGTGGATGACATTGCAAGTATTTTGAGGTTATCTGTTGGGATAGGACGAAAAATGTCCATGATTATCTTGGCTACTCGAAGGTCAGCTACTCGTCGTTTCCAAAGATGCTTACGCTCAAACGGAGGTGGTCGAGATGTCCCAGCAGTGTCTATACTGCTGTGAGAATGATGATGATGCGTTTCTGAATAATTTGGTAACATATGACGAAATATCAGTTTAGCATTGTGATCTGAGCCAAAACGACTGTCCATGGATTGGAAGCACGTAGGCTCTCCAACAAAGAAGTTCCAGCAGTTCACGATAATGTGATACTCACGATTTTTGAGATATGCAATACCCAATCATCATTTCATTCCTTGAAAAAGGAAGACCTGTGAACTACTGAGGTAGATAAAGACATTTAGAAAAGACGCAAGGTCATCAGTTAGAAAGAGTTATCGTGCATTATAGCAACACAAGCTTCACGCAACAGCCGAAACGATGCAGACCATCAACGAGCGAGGTTGAGAACTGTTCCCTCCTCGTCCCCCTTACAGCTCAAACTTTACCACTCTGGACTTTCACCTGTTTGGTCCCTTGAAAGCGTTCACGAAGTCAAGTGCTGTGAGCAACTGAAACATCAGTCCAAAGTTACTTACGCTGAAGGTACACAGAAGCTCATACCCAGATAGGAAAAGTGCGTGACGTTCATGGGAGACTGTCAAAACGTAAGCTTCTATCTGTATTAGAAGTTCTGATACCGAAAACTCCCCTTATATATTGCATGACCCTCGTATATCTGAATAGCAAAAACATTTACGCAAGAGAAATCGCACTAGTTTTTAAAAACATTTAGTTATATTTAATTAAAAATATATATATAGTACACTAGTTTTGAACCATTTTAGGATATGTAGCAGACGGTTATTGATAGCTGTTGGCTAGTTTAAAAGAGGATTCCCTTTCATTTTTTCACACACCTAGCTGGAGCATATTCATATGCGAACAAACAGGAAAACGTTTTGCATTTCAATTATTTTTTATGCATATCCACGTTTTTTTACTATGATTTATTATGTCTAAAGCATCTATATGATAGGACATGGTTCCTCGTTTACTACAACCCCACCAAACTATACTAACGTTGAATACGTCTATATCATATGTCTTAAATAATGTATCCGATATCCATCGAGTATCAACCTACAGATGAATCTTTGGTAGTTTCCTTCTAATTAAACTTAATCGACATTATGCATACTATATCTAAACTTAGCACTAAAAACATATTACCCCAGAAATATATTAAAATTAGATATATTAATAAAGCTAACTTTGATGTGTTTTCAATTCTATTTCTTCACAACAAACAGGAAACTTGTTCCTGGTTTGTCTTATACTGCAGCGAGCTGTAAAACCGACTTTTCCGAGTTGGCATTCTATAAATCTATGAAACTCGATTATACTCTAAAACAATTGTGAAATGTGCGACTCTACAGTTTCTCTCTAGCAGTAGCGCGCAGAGATAGGTGATGCATATGTAGACCCCTGATTGGACGCTTAAAATCTTCAAGTATAAGTCCTTGTATAGAGAAATAGTATTAGAAGAGAAATCCGAATAAGTAAAAATAGAAAAATGGTTTATTCGATTTAAATATAAATCGCTCCAACTTATTTTCCCTAGTGATGTCACTAGCCTTGAAACACGTAAAATACTTCACTTTTTCATGTGCAGAGACACCATTTTCTCTTAAGAAAAATGGATAAAACTGCGACACGTGTTTAACTAAACGTATATAAATAAATGGTTATAGTCGAAACTGAAAAAGACGTTGATGTACTACAAATCAAATAAATAAAAACAAACACTAGAAGGCAGCTAGTGGAGGGGGAAAACGTCGTACAATTAGGTAAAGACAAAGGTTAAATGGAAATAGCTTACATATCAGAGGCAAAAGCGAAAGTCATATGATGCATTCCAGGCAACTTGTTATCATTCCATGAAACGTGGTTCAACAAGAGGGTACATTCCTTCACGTTGGAAAGTATGCATTCCTTTACAATATTGTTAATTTGTATCTCTTGATATTTTAATGCTTTCTCATGTTATGATGAAGTCGATTAGCAAATAATGAAGGAAAGCTAAATAAAGAGAGGAATTCTAAAGACAATACATTATACTCCACATGATAATAAAAGTTAAACAAAATAGTGACAGAAAAGTTGTTTGCATTATTTCGATTATACAATCTGCTTTTCTCACATTGTATGTTATTCCTGCATCTTTTAGTCAATATAACTCCTACCTCCTTCAGTTTTATCTTGACGAACTCGGGATATTTATTTTCAACTTGGGAATCTGTATAAAATTTCAACTGGAACCTTTGTTTATTCCCCTTGGATTAGGTTGCTCCTGTTCTGTCAAACATGACTTTAAATAATTGCATGCATGTATCGGATGATTGAATTTTCAACCTTTAGAAAACTGTCACTTTGAAATGATAATTACTTAGCACTTATTTCAATTACACCACAGATCTGCATACTTAAAATAATCAAAATTATTAATGATCATCATTCCGAAACATAAGAAAAGTTATAATTGTTGCAACTTTTCCTGAAGCGATATGTTTGTAAGAGTAGCAACAGTAAAATATATACATCTATATAAATAAAACAGTAGACGTACGTGTGTGTGTAAATATCGAACAGGAAAACTATTAAACTACTGGTCACATAGCACTGAAATTCTTAGGAAATAATATTTATGCACCAAGGGTGGTTTATAGCGAATAATATCTTTGCTTACATGCATGTATATCACATCCAGACATCGGCAAATTTACATGTAAAACGTTCATTAAACATTAGCCTACATTTTGTTTTGTATGCGCACACGCGTACTTTTGTTTTTTGTTTTCTTTTTCTCAGGCTGGAACGCTCGGTTCTTTTTAATTTCAATTTTAACTAATGACACCAACTCATTTTTGTATGTTTTTGTATAAAGAAAACGAAACAATACATACATTTTATTCGCGGTTTGTAATTTGTAAATCTGAAAACAAACCTATAAATATTTTTTACGATCTCATATTTACTTAATTTCATACATTATTTTAAGACGGAGGAGGGGGATGACACACGGAATACGGAGAGTGCTGTAATAATAACGTTATTATTTAGAAAGCCATTCTTAATATGGGGAAGGAAAGGTATTATTTACACTATTCTGTACTATTCTTGACAATTTATTAAATAAGAAACTGACATGTATTATCTCCATTTTTGTTTAGCATTAGTTAACATTAAGATATGTTTCTCAGTACAATTTCTTGATTAATTTATTATAAAGCAAATGTTGCCTAATCACTGATTGCACTTTGAAATATTTATTTTTTGAGTAGCATGAATTTTAAATAAGGCTCTTCTTCAGCGTATTACGCATATTTAAAAAATACAAACAATTTATAATGAAATCATGTATTTCGAATAACTGCTGAGTATTTTCCGGAAGTGATGTCATGTGTTGATGATGGAGGGGGGACAAGCACGATTATGTTGCTTTAAAAAGTACTCTGGAGGCTGCTAGGGACTACTAAACCTTCTTTTTTTTTAGGTGAGTTTGGGGTGTGGTGAATTAGTGCCGTTTCATTCTCCTAAGCATTACCACCACTTTTTTGTTTATGGGGAGGGTGCTAGTAGATGATTTCGCTGAAATGCTGCGTCAGACCAGATACTACACTTTGATCCTAGCCAAAAGGCCAAGTAAGCGTAATATAGATTTCTACCAGGCATTACCTCCTCCAAAAATTAAAAATATACAAAATAACCGACACAGCATATATTTTAAGAGGTGGGAAGGGGGATATTGAGTAAGTCCCGGTAATGGCTGAAACAGCAGTTTATGATCTCAAATATACTTTATTTCATATTTATTTTTTAAAGAAGTGGTAATACGGAGTCAGGCCCGGAAACGGTTGAAGCAGTTTACGATCTCAAAATTACTTTATCTATATATATAAAAGCGAAAATTTATGTATGTATGTATGGGTGTATGTATGTTTGGATGTCTGCTAAAAACTTTCGACAGACGCGACGAAAATTCACAAACTCAGTATCACATCGAAGCTCCATACTTTGCTCGAAAGACATCGAAAAATTGACCAAAAGCGTTAACTTTTTCATCCCGAAATCGACAATTTTCGACAGGGGGTCAACAAGAACGGTCCTCTCGTGACAATGACCGATTCTACGCATGCGGCAGATGACGTCGTGACCTGATTTACTTTAAATAGTTGAAAAAAAACGAACAAATTTCATGTACGTCGCGTTAGCTCAGTTGGTTAAGGCCTTGATTCATTATCTAAACGTTTTGGGTTTGAATCGTGGTGCGAGATTTTTTTTTCGATTTTTTAAATTTAAATATTGAACCAGTGTTATTTAAGCCATTTTTCACGTAACGTTCGTTTTTCTGCGTTTTTTTTTTTACTTCGCTTATCCACCCCCGACTACACACCCCAAAACACCCGGGTGCCCACCGATTTTTTAAATTTTAATCTCGAAACAGGCTTATTTAAGCCATTTTTCACGTGTTCGTTTTTTCTGTTTTCATCGTTCATTTGTCTTACATTAGTTTTTTTGTGTGTTTTTGCCCGCTTAAGTGTAAACGTTGTTTTCTTTTTTTTACTTCTCTTATAACAAACAAACCTACGTCGTCGTCTTAATGCTCGACGACTTCCGGCCGCGCTCCTGTCAATTTGGTTCTTAAATAAATTCAAACATCTTTCACTAACTCATTCTGGCTGGCCGATTTTATTTTCAAATTTCGCCTCAGGGCTTCGGGTTCGATCCTAACCCCCAGGTTCTTTTTTATTTAACACCACACACACCTACAAACACCCGGCAACGCCGGATACCCCCGCTAGTCTAATATTAAAAGCTGAAACAGTCTACGATTTAGATATTACATTATTTCATGTATGTTTTTAAAACAGTGTAGTGGGGGATATAAAATCAGTTCAGGAAATGGCCGAAACCGTTTACGAGTTAAACATTACTATATTTCATTCACATTTTTAACAGTGGGGTGGGGCTTACAGCGTCAGTCCCGGAAATGGCTGCAACATGTTACGTTTTAGACATCAATTTATTTAATGTATATTTATAACAGTGTGGTGGGGGATAAGAAGCCGTGCCGGAAATGGTTGAAATAGTTTACGATTTAAACATTATTTTATTTCATTATATTTTTAACAGAAATTATTACATAATTATTATTTTCGTAAGTGGGGTGATAATGTGGGTTACTATTATTAAAACTGGTTGTCTAAATTAATAACATATCAAAGAATTATGAAAAATGATGAAATGTGAGTTAATTGATTGGTGTTTTTTTTTTAATGAAATAATCGGCTCAGACAGTATGTCAAAGTTATCATTTTCGTAAAGGGGAGGGGGCAAATGTGGGTTAAAATTATAAAAAAACGATTGTCTAAATTAGTAACATATCCAAAAATTTTGAAAAATGATGAAATGTGAATTAATCGATGGTGTGTTTGTAATGAAATAATAAACCCAGACAAAATATCAGAGTTATTACTTTCGCAAGGATGGGACATTATGTTGGTTACAATTATAAAAAATAATTGTCGAAATTAGTAACATATCCAAGAATCATGAAAAATGATTAAATTTGACTTAATTGATTGGTATTTTTTTAATGAAATAATCGACCCAGACAATATATCAAAGTTATTATTTTCGTAAGGGGGGATGCCATAATGTGGGTTACTATTATTAAAAATGTTTGTCGAAATTATTAACATATCCAAGAATCATGAAAAAATGATGAAATGTGAATAAATCGATTGATGTGTTTTTAATTAAATAAATAACTCAAACAATATATCAAAGTTTTTATTTTTGTAAGGGAGGGTGTCATAATGTAGGTTAAAATTATGAAAAATAATTGTCGAAAGTATTAACATATCCAGGAATTATGAAAAATAATAAATTGCTAATTTATTGATTGGTGCGTTTGTAATAAAATTATCGGCCCAAACAATATATCAAAGTTATTTTTTCCGTAAAGGGTAAAGCGATAACGTATGTTACACTAATAAAAAATAATTACCGACATTAGTAACATATCCAAGAATTATGAAAAATGGCGAAATGTGCGTTAATTGATTGATGCGTTTGTAATAAAATAATCGGCCTAGACACCATATCAAAGCTGTGATTTTTGTAAGGGATGGCTAAAATGTGGGTTAAAATTACGAAAAATCATTGTCGAAATCAGTAAAATTATATCAAAGTTATTATTTTAGTAAGGGGTAGGCGATAACGTCAGACAATATATCAAAGTTATTATTTTCATAAGGGAGGGGCAATAATTGGGTTAAAGTTATAAATATATTCATCGAAATTAGTAACATTTCTTTTATTACATTTTCACCCCAAACAAGGCACATTGCCACTTTTGTGTAGGGGGATACTATCAGGGGCAGCAACTACTGGGGCACTATGTAGGGATTTGGGCAGCAAGATGTCGGGTCACGTTGCACTTGAACTTCTACGTGTCAGTACAGTTAGGGAAGCAGGAACCTGGAATGGAATTCCAGAGTCTAGCGGTTCTGGGGAAGAAACTACTGGAGTAGAAAGATCTTTTGCATCTAGGGATCTCTACTGTGTGGGGGGGATTTAGCTGCCTGTCGGATTTGTCGAGAGTGTCTACGTCGTGGGGGCGCAAGTGTCTGCAGTTCGTCAGAGCATTCACCATTAAAATACTTGTAGAACAAGCAGAGGGATGCAACGTTTTGTCGATGGGACAGAGGCTGAAGCTTAGATTCCAGTTCAGGGCCTATCAGATTGGCGACTCTCTCTTGAACCCTCTCCAGGAGCGTGCGACTAGTAGCAATTGCACCATCCCAAATGTGACAACAATACTGCATACATGGGCGAATGGTGGCCATATAGAGGTACAGGATACTTTCAGGAGTCAGTAGTTTTCTAGCACGGTAGAGAGAGCCCACCTTTTTCGCAACGGCCCTGGCAATATTTCCAATATAATTGTTCCAGCTCATGTTTCCTGTGAACGTTAGGCGAAGCAGTTTGAAAGATGTTCTCTCAGACAGGGAGCCACTGGCTACTGCTATTGGTGACAGAGAAGGTTTCTTGTAATTATTGAAGGAAACCAGTTTAGTCTTATGCAAGAATTATGAAAAATGTTGAAATGTGAGTTAATTGATTGGCCTGTTTGTAATGAAATAATCGGTCCATGCAATATATCAAGTTATTATTTTAGTAAGGGTACAAATATTAAAAATGATTCTGAAAATTAGTAACATATCCCAGAATTATGAAGAATAAACCGATTGGTGTGTTTGTAATGAAATAAACAACCCAGAAAATATATCCAAGTTATTATTTTCGTAAGGGGGGCATAATATGGGTTAAAATTATAAAAAATGATTGTCGAAATTATTAACATATCCGGGAATTATGAAAAATCATAAAATGTTAATTTATTGATTGGTGCGTTTGTAATGAATTAATCGGCCTAGACTATATTTAAATTATTATTTTCATAAGGGAGGTGCGATAATGTCGATTTAAATTCTGAAAAATAATTGTCGAACTTAGTAAATTATGAAAATAAATTATGAAAAATGATGAAATGTGAGTTAATTGATTGGTGTGTTTGTAATGAAATAATCAACCCAGACAATGCATCAATGTTATTATTTTTCGTAAGGGAGGGGGGCGATAATGTGGGTTAAACTTATGAAAAATGATTGTCGAAATTTGTAACATCTCCAAGAAAAATAATGCAATGTGAGTTAATTGATTGGTCTGTTTGTAATGAAATAATAAGCCCAGACAATTTATCAGTTTCTGTAGGTGATCAACAATATTTTTCTGAATTTTCAATGTTAACCTCTGGGAATGACGTCACAGTTGTAATGGTGAGTAGAAAGACACATGATTAAGTTCGTTTTTTACGTACGTTGGAGTTCTCTATGAATTAACAAACCTTCACTTTTTGGGTGGGGCTGGAGAGAGTAATGTCCATTTTTGAGGTGGTACAATGTCTCACAATGTCATATTCCAAAAATATGGAATAACTATTGAATATTTCGGAAATGACATCATTTCTCTTACCAATGTGTTGTTGGCGGTTGTGGTAGTAAGGGGGGGGAGAACTACATTAATATTGAAAATTGTAGTAAAGTAAAAGTTGCCTAATGATCATTTGCATCAATGCATTTATGCAATTATTTGGAAAACCTGCTGAGTTATGGTCAAGAAATGATATTTCAGTTAAAATGATGCTGCCATTAGTAGGGAGGGAAAGAAAACAGTAATATGGAATTTTGTAGTGAAGCAAAGATTGCCTAATCACAAAGCTTCTCAATATATGTGTTTATTTGTTGGTAAAGCTGTAAATCTTCTGGAAATACCGTATTTTTTTCTAAAAAATTTGACTGTCGGTAGTGGGGAAAAATGAAACAGAGTAATGTCGAATTTAACAATGAAGCAAGGGTTGTCTAATCATTTAACTTTGTTAATGTATTTATGCATTAATTTTAAAATCCTGCTAAGACATCTTCCAAAAATGACAATTTTTCTTACAATAATAGTGCCGATAGTGAGGGAGGAAAGAAACACAGTAATGTTGAAATTTATGATGAAGCAAGGGTTGCGAACTCATTAACCAACAGAATGTATTTATGTATTAATTTGGAAATCCTAATGATCCATTTTCTAAAAATGATTTCTTTAAATTTCTTAAACTCATGGTAACCTTGGTGGAAAGAGAAATTATTTCATATATGTTGTACAATTACCCATCCGAAGGTAGGTAAACCTATTTTAAATATATGTTGTAAATTACCCGTCCCAAAAAGGTAAAATTATTTCATACACATTCTGTAAATTACCTGTCCTAGGGACGCTACAATTATTTCATATGTGTAATAGCCGTCCTAGGGTAGGTAAAATATTCTTTTGCTCGAAATAGCAAATGATACGTAAACATGAAAAGTTCCTCTCTCCAAAGAATAACAATTATATTCAAAATTAACTTCAATTTTCTCATTGTTTATATGGTCCCGAGCAACGTCAGATAGCCCAGCTAGTAGAATAATAAAAATGATATTTATAAACAAATATAAAAATAATTGTTTAAGGGAAATGCTCCGCTGGGAACTGTGCAAGCGATTGCACTTTATATCTTACAGACGCACATCAGAGCTATATCGAAAAAATATTATTATTATAGTTATAAAATTATTTGTCACAGAAAAATGCAAACTAGAAAACTAGTCTAGGCGACAAGACGGGATATGATGAAAGAGAAACGATCTTTCCTAATAAATAGATTGTGCCATCGCAACAAACTACAGAATCCACTTGAAATAGAGATGAAAAATATGGAACTTTCCAGAGAGTTAAAGTGAATTTGAAATATGAAACAAACAGCTATAATATATTATTCCTTAATAGGAATTCATTTTTGAGATGAGAATTATATATATTAATTTATTTTTATTTTGTACTATTATTCTCATCTTTATTAATTGTTGTTTTTCATATTTATCGCGAAAAACAACAACTAATACAGATGAGAATAATAGTCCGAAATAAAAATAAATTAATATATATAATGCTCATCTCAAAAATGAATTCCAATTAAGGAATAATATATATACTAATCGGTACGGACCCGACCATGGAAGATCAGATAATAAATAAACGTAGATTTATAAGATCCAAGAATCCAACCTTGATCGCCCTTCGGGGCCGGTGGCGCAATTAATAGAGACGTTGAATCTCTGCGGTTCCAGATGGACATTGTCTGAAGATAGCGGTTTCAATCCTACCCAAAGCGTGCAAGAGGTTTACTTGGCCAAAAACGTGGTGAGACGACAACAACTACGGATGGCAGTGATTGCTGAGAATGCAGTTAGGAGATTCGAAGTTCCTGACGAAGGCCAGGGGAATAGTTGTCCGAAACGTCGTGAAAAACAACAACCAATAAAGATGAAAACAAAAACCAATAAAGATGACAACAAAAACTAATAAAGATGAGAATAATAGGCCGAAAAAAAAATAATAAAACAGTTATAATATCAATAACTGTATAAACAAAATAAACATTTTAGAAATAGATACCGAGAGAAAAAAAAGCTATAGTCAGATTAGAAAATAAATTGTGATTGCATTTTCTAGAGAAAACCAGTGGAACGTATCAGCGAAAAATCAACGATATTTGTGCGAGAAGGTAAAGTTGCTTAAAATTCGTGATAGAAAAGAAATTAAAAAAAAAAAACAGACACGCGGTGAATCCGGGGCAATCAACTGTCACTCAGATTCCGCGGAACAGAGATTGGTTTTACCAATGGTACTTACTACTACTATAATTACTAACATTTATAATGATGATAATAATAATAATAATAATAATAATAATAATAATAATAAATAAAAATGATAATACTGATTAATAAAAATGATAATAATAACAATGGCAAGCTTATTAATAATACTAACTAATTATGATGGTAAGAAAAAGCGAGGTAGTAATAAAACAACAAGATAATAATAATAATAATAATAATAATAATAGTTAAGGGTTAAAAATGTATTGTTTGCGTAAATACACTTATGTCTAGAGGGAAGTGCGCTGGAATTCGCGGGCGGTTTATTGTCACTTGTGTTCTGATAAATATCAACATTTCAGCGCCTCGAGGTATGAAACCAATTAAACAATAATACACACACATACGCAAAAATCGCATTCATTTTAGCATATATCTGCACATATATGAACCAAAGGACATAAACCCAATTTTCTAAAGATATTAATGTTTGCCGAACTAAACATATGTGTCTCTCGCGCTGTAATAAATGGTTTTCTCAACCATCCCCGCATACAGACATATACATACACACTAAGAGCAACTACAAACAAATATACGTATGGAGTGGAGTTCGCTGAAATATTGAAGAGGCTTGCCATTCACGTTCTGTAGCAATGCTTCTGATAATTGGATAACTATAAAATAATTATACATTAGAATAAAACAGATATCTATAATAGCTGGGCATAATCTCGTGGAATAATTGAATAATAAAGTTATTGATACCTTTCAAATAAGAAATAGATTATTTGTCAATAAAAAATTGTAATGAATGCATCAGTAAAATGAATAAAACTTGAAATAATTATAAAATGGCAACTTCTAGGTTGTTCTAACGTTTTAGGATAAATGCCCAGAATTCGTTTATTTTGTTATGTAAAATAAATTATTTGCGCTCTTTAGGGGAAGTTCTACATTTTTGGACAATTATGTGTCGTTTTGAGACCTTGCCACTTCAACTTAGGATTAGCGACATCATATTCAGTTAGATGTTATGAACTCAGCAGAAAACCCTCATCTCCCGGATTTTGTTGAACTCATATTACTCCGCATTTCTACAAGAGACCCCGTGGCCTGGAGCTTGGCTCAAGGTCTCATATTTGTTTTGCATTTGATCAGTGGGGAGGTCTTCCTAGGCTGTAGTAATATTCATATTTCTCTTACTCTAGAGCGCCCTTAATTTCCCTCCATGGGGAGCAAGCAAATACTGCCTCATTTACCCATGATATTGTAGGGGTACTCTAAGCCTGTCGTGCTTTATGGGCTATACTTGTTTTCTCTCTAAACAAATAAGCCCATAGTAATGGAATTTGGTGCAAATACATCCATACTTGGACAAATAATTTTGCCTACATTGAATACTGCTTACGTCAATAACGTCATTAGATGTAAAAATGTCATACATGTATATTGTTAAACATGTTCTAAAAAAAACTATGCACTGGATAAAAAGTATTACGAGAATACGTTATGTATTGGAAAAAATCATGCTGATAAAATATCAATTAACGTCAGAAAGTTTATGCTGGCGTTATTAATTTATCGAAGTTTCGTTTAATGTATCCTACTTGTCATATTCATATGAATATATAGCACACTAATTTTATGACAAAAATACAAATAAAAACGAGTATCACTAAACATGTAAACAATAAATTATTTGATTATTCTCCTTATATAATGTATATGTATATGTCTAAATTAATTACTGAAGAACCCCGAGACACGATGACCCAAGAATACGGTTTTTTTCAAGTTATGATGTGGAATACTATTTTTCCCGGCATCTAGTTACGGTATTTGCCCTGTTTTACGGTGTTATTCATAATGTTATTTGATTATATGCATGTGTATTATATACTGCTCTATATTTTGTTACTAATTTTTAATGTCGTATCCCGGGGTTATGCTGTACTAATTTTGAGAGATATCTACTAGGCGTAAGGACAGGTAATATTTGTTATATGTAGCGTAAGTAAGATTTATGCAAATATGACAAAGACGTGTTTCTTTGGAACATATAAATAGGGGAAAATATAAAGCTTTCGTTGAAGAGATTTTAGAATAATTATTTTGTTTTAGATATTTTCTGCAATCAAAATCAAGTAATGGATTTTGATAAAAAATTAGTATAAGAGTTCTAAACAATAATGTTTGGTGGCATTATATCTTCTTTTTAATATTCGAAACGAGGCATGAGAGTAGTGCAGAACTGCTATTCCGAAAATTGATTATATCTGCCCTTGGGTGGTTATATGAAACAAATACGGAAAAGGGGAAATATGAAACATCAGTATATATATATATATATATATATATATATATATATATATATATATATAAGCATTTCATCCCGGCGTTGCCCGGGTGTTTGGATGTGTATATTGACCAAAGAAAATGTGGTAGTAGGAAGGCAGGCTCGTACTGCGAAAGAGAAAATGAACGGGAAAAACCTGACGTCTTTGCAGTTACAACCACCGCCAAACCGGAAGTGAGGTAGGTTTAAATTAAGGCTAGACAATCGAAAGGAGAGGATGGCTTTCAAAAATATGGGCGAAAAATGCGACCCTCCAGCCTGTAGAAAAGTGCCCAGTTGAAAGTGAAGCTATTAATATTATTGGCCATTTTTTCGATATTTGTCGTCTGAAAGGTCGAACTTAAAAACGATACTGATCTTGGTAAAATCCGTCGCCTCTGTAGAAAGTTTGAGGCAAACATGCAAACATATATGCATACATTTACATATTGGTACCTAAAAGTTTTGGACCGGAATCGGTTAAAAAGCTTGCCCTATCTCTGAATATCCTTTATGTAAAATTTGAAAAGTTTAGACCAGAAATTGTCTGCGTAATTTGGTAAAGACCGCAGATGTCAAATTCTTTTTAATTTGAGTCCTATTATGACCCCTGAATATTTATTATTTTGGACTCAAATCAAATTATTAAGTTAGATCCATGCCCAAGGAACCTATATCTGACATTTCACTTGTTTATACCCCAAATTGACGGAGGGGTTTGGTAGAGTTCTCAAAGATCAAATCGTTGAAATTTGACCCCTAAACAGCCAAATTCCTGGCCGAAAACGGATTACTAAGATTTTCCCAAATCTCAGTATATGTATATCAAATTTCGAGTCTGTAGGCTTAAAATTGACAAAGTTTGCGTAAGGAAATGTACAAAGGCACACAGACACACAGACACGTTCATTTGTATAGATATACTAGCATTTCAGTCCGGCGTTGCCCGGGTGTTTGGATGTGTATGTTGAGCAAAAAAAAGCGGTAGTAGGAAGGCAGGCTCCAACCCGTACCGCAAAAGAGGGAAAGGGCGTGGAAAAAACCTGACGTATGCTGTTACGACCACCGCCAAACAGGAAGTGACATTTTTTTAAATTCAGGCTAGACAATCAAAAGGAGGAAAATACAGGCGAAAAAAGCGACCCCCTCCTGTAGAAAAGTGCCAGTAGAAGATGAAGATATAAATGTTTTTAGCCAATTTTTCGATATTTGTCGTATGAAAGGTCGATTTTTAAAACAATACTGATCTTCAGAAAATCCGTCACCTCTGTTGAAAGTGTTGGGCAGACATGCAAACATACATACATACATACATTTATGTCACTTTTATAGATTAAACAAAAATATATAGGTATACATAGATGTATACGGAAACAATTTTGTGTCCACTGTAAACTTTTTACGCAAATATTATGCAAATATAAATCATGTAGAATATCTACATGAACATAATTACAGGTAATAGTTAACTAAAGATATATATATATATATATATATATATATATATATATATATATATATATATATATCAATTTGACAAGAAACTTTTTTGCTTTTATTCAATTTTAAATTCAAATGAACGTATCTCGTCTCAAACCAGAGTTTATATACTGAAATAAGCTCCATCCGAATTAACACACTTTTGCACACGCAAAACAAGCATTTTATGCCAGCATCGTAAAAGCTTTGCGTTCTAATGGCGATAAGTTGCAGAAATCGTTTTTCATATTGCTTAGGGTTTTAAAGCATTTCTCACAAAGAAAGTTATCAATATGCTTGAAAAGTGTTAGTCAGTAGCTCCCAGATTTGGAGAGTATGGCGAATGAGACAGTTTCGTAGTCCAATTCGTTCAACTTCAGCAGGGTCGGTTTTAAAACGTGGGGTCGGACATTATCGTGGATGAGAATTGGGCCTTTTCTGTTGACTAATGCTTAGTATTGTTGTCAATGTTACTGATGCATTTAATCTATTTGTTGACAGTATTTTTCCATCGTAATGGTTATGCATGCATTCATAAAAATGTAATGGATGAGACCAGTCACAAACTACCAAACAGTCAGCGTGGCCGTCTTTTAGTGCAGCTGTTGCTTCGGGAAGTGTCGTGGAGCTTCAGCGACGTCTAACCACTGAGTTGAGCGTCGCCGGTTTTCGTAAAGAAACCACTTTTATTACAAGTCACAAACCGGTTGATAAACGGATTATTCTGGTTGCTTAAAAGAAAAGAATATGATATATCATAACGGCGTTTTGTTTTGGGGTTGCCGTCCAATTCATGAGGCACCCTTTTATCAAGTGTTTTTGTTTCTTTTCAATATCCCTTATGTGGTTGAAATCGTCTTACACGTTATGTCTAATTCGGAAGCACATTTTCGAATAGTTGTGCGTGATTTGGCTCCGAATAAGTCTCTTTATTGGTCGTTGTCACCATTCGTTGGCCACTCACTACACTCATCACTCTCGTCGCTGCCACGATATTGCGTTCAGTAATGGTTCCAGCGCCAAACGCTTCGTTGATACCGCAAGCTATTTTAGTAGCTTTTCGGCCTGAATTGAAATTTTTTTAAAAAGTGCTATTTTTTCATCTTGTATTCAACGTTCTGAAATGAAGATATAGTTGCTTGAAAACAAGTGTACTTTAAACGATTAGATCGAACGAAAAACACCCTTTACACCAATATATAAAGTAAAGGTATTATAACGAAAACTTATTTGAAAATACATATTTTGAAATCAAAATTTAAAATTTCACAAGAACGTTCGCGTTAACCTTATAGTATAAATTATAGTTTCTGTATTTGAATAAACCCTCTATAAATTCTATCCTTCCCTAAAATACGTATTCTTTACCTTAAATCTATTAATTCATTCTTTATATATTTCACTAGAGGAAATACAAATTATTAAAACCTCATGCAACATATGCGGCATTGCATATTTTATAATTGACAATTCAAATTAAAAATATGAGCTGTCTGAATTACAATTAAATCATATCTATTGTGGATTTTTTAAGCCATACCTTTCTCTGAGCAACGCGTAAAGTAGTAAACTCAATCGATTCTATACAACAGTGGACGGGGCTTGACTGATCTCTAATGTCTGGTTCTTCCTGGTAAATTATTTATAGCAAAAACTCGCTCTCACAGAACAACTGCAAATAACTATTCTATTTCTCTGTGTGCTTAATATCAAACGTAATTTTAATAAACAACATTTGTTTCTAAGAAGTCCATGTTCGTGTAACATATTACCAGAGGAATGCTTCTTGTGAGACTACAACCAAGTCGTTTTCTCGTACTATACACTCGAATACGTTTTCATAAGCCGTCGTTATACGTAATCAAATCTTTATTCATTATTTTCAGGATCTCATATTTTTTATCATTCAACTGAATATCCATCACATAAATATTTATTCTCGAGTGGCATTTTACCTTGATAAATGTTGATTAAATAAAAAGAATTACACGAAAGAGTGTTCTTTAACATTGAAAAAAAATGATTTGCCGTTAAATAGAAGCACTAAACATATGCGTGCGTGATTGACCTAATTATATACCGTCTGTGGTTATGCTGTCTTCCAATCCAGTGAAATCTACTGTAGCTGTGCTATGTGTAAATGAATAGGCATTCCAAAATATTCAGTACTTTTACGGAGAATCCTGAGTTTGTACCGGAGATTGCCAAATCAGTCATTTTAGATCGGAAAATCACATTTTTGTATTTTATTTTATTAAATAATTTTTCGCGTCTATTTTTGAGGCGCAAAATATTCATTGAATTCTAAATCTAAATATTCTAACACAAACCTAAGTTAGCCATAAACATACTTAGTAATTTTATAAATACTAACTGAAGAACCTGGCGTTGCCGGGTTGTATTTGATATATTTCAATATTCCGTTCTCATATATAATTATCCTATTGCTTACACGAAACATTAATTCATAATCGTCTCTTTTTCCACATCCCCTATGTGGTATGTGCAGTTGGTGGATTTTATTTTATAGAGGTTTCGCCAGTAGCCCAAATCCTATTTTCAATTTTTTTAGTCCTTCTTTCAAAATGAGATCTAATTGCAATTAGTATTTTATATCATAGTGCATATCTGAAAACTTCAAATCTCATTTTGTTTTAACTATTTTATGTACAGGATATATAAAGGTGACATTAGTAATGTATTCTGTTAATGAAATAATTGAAATTTAGTTTCAAACAATGCATATCTGAATGCTGGGAAATGTATCGTCTCATTATTTAGAAGAACCTCTACATAAAGAACATTTTTTGTGTGCCATCTAACAGGTGTGGAAGTATAGACTTTTCAGGACTTCCAATGCGTGAGACACCCACACACAAGTGGCCATAAGAAAAGCTAGGCGTCTGAAGATTAATTCCAACAACATTGAGGTTTGTCCTTGAGCTCTATTTATAGATATGGCAAAACTAAATTTTATTGAGAATTGTAAACGCTTGAACTGAAATGGCATGTAAGAAGGAATAAGGGAGGTCCGGGGAATTAATACAGATTCAAATTGAAAATTTCCAGTCATTATAATGGCTTCCAGAGCATTAGTTTTCAAAGAGTTTATTGCTAACTATGTACCATTAGACAGTTTAGGTGGGTCCAGATGTCTTAATAATATTACTGTGACTCCCTTCCTTCAATATCTGATTATGATGTGGCTTTCCATGCGGTTGTAGTGAATTCTACAAAAAAACTGTACTGCCTGATCTTCACTAATAACACAATCAATGAATACGTAACTCTTGAAAAAAAAATTATAATTGATAATATCAACAGCGTTATTTCTAGATACTAAGATCACTTTCACGAATCCATCCAATACTGCGAAAATTTTAAGCAATATCTGTGGAAAACCTGAGTCATCAAGTCACCAACTGAATTTACCGTCTGGCCACATTGTAATTTGTGCTATATTATTGAACCAATGCCAATAAAAAGGGAGTGGTTTGAGAAAAGTAATGCAGACTGAGCATAAAATAAATGTGTTTGTAAAATAATATTCTCTAAATTGAAGACTAAAAATATGGTTACCACGTAGTATTGCAGAAGTGCCGGATATTCATATTACATTTTAAATGGAAAGGAAGAATTAAGGACTTAATCAAACGTTCAGTTCCAAGGACAACATCATTCTGTTTGAAAGTTAAACTACTTATTGCAGACTATAACGTTTTTTATACCTCTCTCTTTTTACCATTTTATAATTAAATATCAATAACGTAAAGTTCTGGCGTAAAATGATTCCTGAATACGATGTAAAAAGAAGAAAATTACATTTACAATATTGTAATGACTTAGAAACTGCCGCTTGGAACTTCTGCCTGCGCAGTGTGGATGAACATAAACTTTATAAAGTTTATTGTTTTTTAGCAAATTCAAATTTTATTACATAGCGTTTCTGTTTCTGTTTGAATTATTGCTTTTGTGTTAATTTTTCAATAATTGATTTCAGACTTGTGGCAGTTATTGGATTTTAAATGTTGACTTTTATAAATTCTCGGGTATGCTGACAACGAATATTACAGTTAAATTTGGGGTTGATAAGTCGTTTACCAGATATGAAAATATAATATCCAACGTAAAAGCTAATGTAATTCCTAGCAGCTTCACAACGCATGCGTGTAACTAAAGCAGACGACAAAGCAAATATTTTTATCATATCCCAATTGGAAAAATGGGGTGTTTATTCCGAAAGCTGTTCTTACCATTGAGAGGTTGGAGATGTTTATTTCGAAAACCGTTTTTAACCTGGGAAGGTTATGGTGGATTTATCTGGAAATTCGTTCTTAACATGGAAAGATTGGGGGTGCTCATTCCGAAAGTCGCTCTTAACATGGGGGATGTTTATTCCGAAAGTCGTTCTTAGCATGGGGAGGTTGGAGGTGTTTATTCTGGAAGCCGTTGCGCATGCGCATTACTAATTTCTTCGGTTGTGAAAAAATGGCTGCCTTGGATTACATTAGATTTACGTTAGATAACAAATGTTTTCCTAGCATGTAAACTACTTATCAGCCCCAAATTGAACTGTATTCGTTGTCAGCATACCCGGAAACGAATCAGCAACCGGAACGAATGTGAACGGTGAGTTGTAAGAAATTGTTAAAAATACTGAAAAATTTGTACTTTAGTCAGAGAGACCAATTATTTTTTTAAAAGTGTATTTGAAATTAATATCTGTTTTCTCAACATTTAATGATTACTTTTATTTTATTAATTACAAAAAAAATATATTTTATTTAAATAAACCTCTATTTTGTGTTGTCATACCTTTCTTTAAAATAGTAAATTCAGTAAAAGTGTAAGGAAAACTTTCTTAAAAATACACAACTCACGTATTCGAAAACTTTAGAATTTTGACTTGAAATTCATATTTGATTATCTAATTTATATGAATAAAAAAAGAAAGGAAATATAGGGATGTCTTCGTTTTATTTCTTTACAACAAAAGGAGAAATTATAGAAAAAGAAAATTTATTTAAAGTGAAGGAGAAGCTAGTTAGAGAGTAGAAAATTGTTTTAAGGGAACCGCGGTAATAATTTAATTTAACGAAAAATAAGACTATTAAATTTAGACTAGATTATACATATTTCCAATTTCAGAATCTCGAGCAATATTTACGCATTACTTGAAAAAAAAGAAGAAAGGAAACGCAGCCCAAGTAAGCTTTTCTATGAAAACTGTAGTTAGATATTGACCCCTGTCGTTGAAGATTTAATTAAGAAAATTATGATTTTTTTCATTTCATTTTCTCATCGTTTGCGAGGTATTTCAGACAACATTGATTGTCAAAAAATGTTATTATCTTAAAAACAGTAAAAAAAATACTGTAAGAAATTAAAAATAAGTTTTATTTTCTAAGTTTGTATAAATATATATTTTGATTCCGCTTGCCATAAAATACGTTTAAATATATTTAAAATATTCGCATTTACTTATACAAATACATGGTTGCAAAAGTTAAAAAATGAATCGAGACCAAAACATTTAGCCGTCCAGTTAATGCTGTTATCAAGCGAAAAATAATGAAATCAAAATATTAACACACTTAAAGAAATTAATTTTATTTTATGTGAGCATACGCAGAAAAAGTAAAAAAACATGTCGCCAAATTGAAATGCGAAATGTTCATTTTAACTGGGTGACATGTTTTTAGGGGTTTTTTTTGCGTACTCTCACATAAAGTTCATTTCTTGAAGTGTGTTAACATTTTGGATTTTCTTACGTTTTGCTCGATAAGAGCATCGGTAGAGAACTCAGGCAGACGGCTAAATGCTTTGGTCTCGAATCTACTGTTGTCAAAAGTCATGTTTTAACTTTTGAAACCATGTATTTGTATAAGTAAATGCAAATATCTGCACTCATAACCTCTTATCCTCGAGTAACCTTCGAGTCTTCATAACCAATGACATCCTTAAAAAAATGCCAACGAAGTTTAAATAGAAGTCCAATGCAGCAACCCCCGCTTATTAATTGCTAAAATGGCTGACAAAATTCATGCCGTCGTTTAAGTCAATTTACGCTTCCTTGGGGCTGCGTCAAGTATAAAAATACTGTTTGTCTCTGAGAGTGTTCCATACTATTTTATGATTGAACGAATTCCTTTACATTTGTACAGCTTTTCTAAGATAATTCTTATTCTTTTGTTGTTGACTGTTTTTCTTATTTCGCATTCTTCAACTTGATTTTTTTTCATCGCTATTATTTCTAGACATTTTTTGTTTTGAGAAATTCGCATACTTGACTGTAGCTTATTTTTGTGTGGCCATCGGCTTTTAGTAAATTCTATCTACCGACGTAGATAAAACGAGGCGCACCCAATGAATAAATCTTTCGATCGAATGAATTCGAAAGCATCTAACCACAAATAATATCAAGAAAATAAATAAAAAGAGCTTAAAAGGGGAATAAAAAAAAAAAAACATTATTTACCCGCAGAGAGAAACAGCGAAAACCGGACTTAAGAAGCAATAAATAACAAAAAAAAATCTAGCAAATGTTTACCACTTCTCGAGTATAGAACAGCAGAAATATTATAAAAACAATCTAAAAAAACGAAAGTAAAACAATATGTTGGTTAATATCTTAACCCGTGGCGCTTCCATACTGTAAACTGTCAAAGAGTTGAAACGCAAGGAATTCGATGTTTCGCTGAATGAAACTGTTATTCGCTTACAATCGTATGTTTTTTTTACAAGACAAACTTCAATAGAGCGGAACAAGTCTATGCCTCGACACAAGCTTCCTATATCGTAAGATTGTCAATTCCAAGTTTCTTTCCAAAAACAAACTACATATAGAACACTTTAGCTTTCACAAATTTGTCGGTAGTTGTATAGCTTCTGATTCAGTCAAAAACGAATATAGGCGAAAAAGCTATATACAAAATGAACTGATGTCGAAAGCAAAACGATGATTGTTCTATATAGAACATATTAATGGAAGAAAAAACTATTATATGTTTATTTTTTGAAAATTATTTTGTTTTTCACTAACAGAATAAATCATTTTTTTTACGAGAGAATAAGCAGTTAAAATTATTTTCTTTCAAGAAACTGTACTTTAATAAAATAAGTGTAAATTGGATAATCAAATAGTTTTCCTTAGAAGCTCACATGTAATGAGGTTCTGAGTGTGAAGACTTTATCGTCCGTGGAATAAAAGTTGCCATAGCAACCAAAAATAAAAAAATAAACATACATTCAATTAAACTTGAATTTATGAAAAGCCAATTTAATTTTGAATTTTGCGTTGATTCTGGCTATCGGTGGGAAGATGAAATACTTTTCTAAAGGGACCTTGTCCGAATTGACATTATCGTCAATTTTGTACTGTCCAACAATGCCACGTTTTCAATCTGGACTTAATAAAAACCTTTATGATCCTATCTCTTTCAGGCCAGGTTACTTAACATCCGCTGAATTACATTTTCTCATCCGAGTCAACATTCACTCAAGCACGTTGATGTTTGCTTTCATTTCGCCTGTCACATTTTCTCTTATTCTCAAATCACTAAACCTAGTCTTAACTAAGACTCGCGGATTTACCCTTATAATATGTAAACATTGTTTTATCCTAATAGAAAATACTTTTTCAAAAACTATGAGGAAGTTTTCAAATATTTAAGTAATATATTTAGTTGCAAAAGCTTTATGATTAAATAAAAACATTGTCTCAATCTCAATCCATAACTATAATAATTTATTCATAAAACTGAATGTATTTTAATAAAGTATTATTTATGCATATTTATTTCCGTTATTAATTACAGGAAGAAACACGCTAAGTTTGTTAACGTCCTAGGTGAAAGGCTTATGTGGAACGAGCTGGATTCGAATTTGACACGCCTGGATTGTCATTTGGTGTCGTTAACAATCTAATCTCCGATAATTCTCGTTTTTGCAACGAAACAAGTTCTATTGACTTCATCTTTCACTGAACATCAGTGTTTTATATGAAATACACTCAACACCCGAGCGATCAATATTGCGTAAAACTGAACAAAAATCAACAATATATTTGTGATATCTATACGTATCCGTTGTCCATGCATGCAATTAAAACGATGACTCGTATCAAACTTGAAAAACTATTTCTGCGTAAATAGAAATGTTATTAAAGTATACATTTTCTTTGAAGGGGATATAAGATATTGTGGGGGCACTGTGCATTCATAGATCATCAAATAATCCGTTTTATTTAATTTATTTTAATTTGATTTATTTATACATTGAAACTTGGAAATTGAATGAAATTCAAAAATGAGAATTAAAATTCATAACTATACGTGTCCAATGTTTAGTGAATGATAACTCAGCGCTCTTCAAAACGTCCAAGGCAATGTCGTTGGGTGTTTCCGTACCAAAAGTAAACAATTCTTACGAATTCGCTTTGTTTATATTGATCGAGTTGCGGAATAGGTGTTATTGACACATCTTGCTCTGTAATTTATTTTGTACTCAGAATTGTGCTTATAGGCATGCTTATTTAAGTACACTCACGCCAATAGCATTGTGATCTAACAGCAACTATACTTATGTACAGATTAAACAACCAAAAATATTGATATCGTTTCTCCCTCGCCCATTCTCGTTCTTCTACTTTATATATTGATTAGTAGTGAAAACTGCTTTTAATATGGTTGAAATCGGCAACATGGCTTATTCCCAATGAAATCCCTTTGCCGGAGCCAAAATTCACTTAATTGTAAGGCTTAATGGAATTTACAACATTATAAACGGTATTGTGTTCGATGTTCACAAGATTACTAGGGAGATATTTTTATATTGAATATCAAAAATAACGTGATCACGATAATATATTCGATAAGTAGAAGTGTTTGAAAATGTTCATGGAAATTTTGTGACTATAAGTACACAGAAGAAAATAAGAGAATAAAATAACGCTCGTTTAGCAATAAAATGATATTGCAAACTTAACCATAAAAAATAAATAAAAATCGTTATTTTTTCAAATACTTGCCATATACCTCAGTCTTATTTCTACATTCATTCACGCAGATTATCTCTATCAACAGCCGTTTTCATAAAGCTTTATCGTGTAATTATAAAGATATTGAAAATTATTGAGAAAGACTTGAACGTAACAGATTTAAGAACAAAAATTACCTCCTTGTTGAGTTTTTTTCTTTTTATTTGTCATTGTAGTACGAAAAGGAAGAGGAAGACAACC
Organism: Euprymna scolopes; assembly: GCF_053919585.1. Lineage (NCBI taxonomy): Eukaryota > Metazoa > Mollusca > Cephalopoda > Sepiida > Sepiolidae > Euprymna > Euprymna scolopes. The sequence goes on from NC_136496.1 coordinate 58,147,985, forward strand.
TCCTTGCTATATATTCACAACGACGTGTACAATTGCTTTACAACAAGCGGAGAGAAGAAAATGACGTACAGGGTAATCAATAAGCTAACTACTTACAATGTGTCGACGAGAGACGCATGCTTTCTCTCAACCAAAGAACGACGGATAATCAATTAGTTGAATGTCAAAAACAGCTTATTAGATAAGAACAACACAACGTTACAATAAAATCGGTTGCTAATATCTAGAAAAACTATAACATATATTAGAAAAGGTGTAACTATCTAACGATTGAACAATTAAAAGAAATATAAAGTGAAGGAAATTTAAATGAAATGCACAGTCCAATGGGGAGACATATCTTTTAGTCTTGTTTGAATTAGATAATGGTGCATTACAATAAAAAAATTACATTGTCTTCTTGGTGATATATCCTCTATTATTTAATAACGAGGTGGGTGGTATTCTATTAATGACTAACTATTAAAGTCACTTTCTGTTATAAAGTTGAATTCGATGAGTGGATTAACAGTTAAAATTATGAAAGGACAGAATATTTTACTTAAAACAACAGCCGACCAGAAAACAGAAATTATTTTCCTTTTAATGACTAAAAAATAAAAGATGTACGCGCTTATAGACAATCAGAAGAAAACTTAATCCCTTGTTTCCTCTTTGTGAAGGTATAATGGAATTCACTCTCAGATGAGAATAAAAAGTTTGCCTCGTCTGTGTTAGAATACACTAATACTTTTGAAGCTATTTGCTAAACACAATAAATTGTTGGTCGTGTATTTTACGCCATATCAATTGTTTAGCAATGCCAATCGTTGGCATATTAAACTGTTCAACTCTATTTAAGAGAAATACATATTATCTAGAAAAAATTATTGACCACACTCACAGATAATTTCCAGGTCTTCCCTCAACGCAAACTGATCTGGAAGTATTTGAGATCATTAGGCGATTGTATATACGGCACTAATAGCATTGTTGCGGGACGGAAGTGATCTATAACAAAATAACAAAATTTTAAAAGAGAAACGTTTTCGCTTCTTTGTAAAGTTAAACATATATTTAAAATTAATGACAGATCCTAGTTACTTCAATCAAAACTGAAATTCTTATAAATTGGGTGCCATTTTAAAAGTCATAAATGGAATCTGCTCGATATGTTAAATCGATTTAACCATCCGTTCATTTTTTTCTGGTTGTTATAAAAATCAAATAATGCTATGAAACTGAATGCCAATAGTTTTTATCTTGTGATGGTGATAAATGATTTAAGATTAACTAAACTCTCCAGACAAGAAGTTAGTCAGTAACGAAAACAACTGAAATTAGAGAAGAGATTACCGCTCTGCCCCCCCTGCAAAAAAATGGCAAGGTGCTTCGCAAGCTCCTAGAAAATGTGAACATCTATTACAATATAAACGGTATTCTTTATTACACAGACACACACATATATATATATATAATGTTAATGTACATATTACAACTACATGGAGCATAGCGTAAAATATTTAAGGTTTGAAGATTTGGTATTCATTTTAGGGTACAAAATGACGAAGAATTAGTTTCGAAGATCGCATGCTTTGGTAAAAATACTATTTTCAATATTTCAAAAATACTGTTGTTTCGTTTCAAACACAGTAAGCTATGAGAATTGTAGGCATTGGCCACACTCACCGCTGTTGTTTGATTAAGGGTTACTAGTTAGACAGTTGAGGTGAGACCTAAAAAGTTATGAGTCATTACCGGAATGGCAGAAAGTAAGAAATATTTCTTAATACGAGAAAAGCTACATATGCGCCGAATCGGATAAAAAATAATCTTGTATAAGACAAGTATAACTTACTGAACCACAACTACTAATATTGCAAATAAATATTCGAGAATTAGGATTTTTTCAGGATTAGTTCTGAAAACGATTTCAGTTCTTATTTTTCTAGATCAGAGAGAAACTGCCGGTTTTTTTTTTTTTTTTGCAAAGCTTAGAGAATTACCTTACATAACCTGGCGAATAAAACGCTCTTCATTTCATTTCTTTCAGCTTAATACTCAACCGGCAATTGTCAAATAACTTCGTGAGAAAAATTATGATCATAACCCGATACATAAGAACAGAAGTATTACCAGCGAAAGAATATTTGTAATTATAACAGGAAAATATATATTCTTGTGTTTAATATTAAGAATGGTTCTTAAAACTACGTATTCAAAACCGGAAGAACCATTCTTTGACGTAGTTTACTAGTTGACGCCTGTCCGAACTTCTGATCAACGTGAAAGAGCTCCAGATCATTCAATGAAACCGATACGACATCACAAATCTTCACGAAGGAAAACGGAAATTTAGTCAAATCTGGTGTTCTCAAACTGCTGCTAGTTGACGACGCCACAGCAACCACCACTAGAGGTATGAGTTATGGGAAATATTTTTATATGGTTACTTGAAGTGTCTCCCTTTGTGATGATTAGAAATTATTATTGGTTAATCTTTCGAATACAAAATAATTTATAATAATGTCTTTGCAAATTTAGATTGATTTATTTGATATAAATTAACATATATTATAAATTATTTTTTAAATATATATTTACATTTTAGAAATATTTAGTAAATTAGCTATACTGTTACACACACACACATATATATATATATATATATATATATATATATATATATATATATATATATATTAGTATACTGAGGCATCATTTTTTTTCTTTTATGCACGTTGAATGAAAATAGCGAGATGAAATGAAAAGACGATTAAAAGATGATTATTTAAAATCACTAAAATACTCAAATTCGTTACTCACCCACACAAAAAACCTACCAGTAAGGAATAGTGTCCTCGTTAATATAAAAGCGAATGCCATGATAGATACAAAATAGCCGTAAAAATATCTCATCTACAGAACTAAACGTAATTCCGCCACTAACGAAATATTCTATAAATCACTTTCGAACGTAAAACAAACTTTAATTAATAACGGCTTCCCAAACTACATAGTTTACCAGCAGATTAGACACTTTTTAACTACCATTAATAATAAGAATAATAATAACGATAGCAGAGATAATAACATTGCCATATATTATTGTAAGCAGATGCATGGGAATTACAAATTAGACGAAAAATAATAAAAGATATTGTACACAAACATGTCGTAACCACGGGGAAAAAACTCTAAAATAAGATTTATTATTAATTACAAAAAATTTAAAACTAGCCAATTGCTAATAAAAAATAATCCTACATCCGATGGCAGTATGCTGAAAACTAGAAATGCCGTGTACATCTTTAAATGTCCCATAGGAGAATGCGTCTCCAAAAATAATTCGTACATTGGCATGACTCGAACCAGCATCTCCCGTCGTTTAATATGTCACCTGTCTTCCCCGAATAGTCCATTCTATAAGCACCTCCCTAGAAATAAGTTTAGAGACATATTAATAAATAACACAGCAATTTTAACTGTATCGTATTGCGAGGTGCGCCTCCCGATCTTTGAGGCATTGTTAATCCACATTCATAAACCAACGATTAACTAGACTCAAAATGAAACGGAGTGCTTTTGAGTATTTTAGTGATTTTAAGCGATTTTAATTGCCTTTTTATTTCATCTCGCTATTTTTATTTTTCAATTTCATTTTTTACTACTCGCCTGAGGATGACCAATGGAGGTCGAAGACGTCCGCGATTATGGGAAATTTCTTTTTCCACTCGGAAAAAACGCCCGGAAAATGGTCCGACAAATAGAAAAGGAGGATTACAAGAAAAACAAGCAAGAGTTGCCTGTGCTATTTAATGAAATGTGCATATATATATATATATATATATATATATATATATAAGATTTGCGGAGGAAAAAACCAGCTATGTTCTTGATATATAAAGAAATACTGGCAGAATTGTCAAATCGAAATACCTAATTAGTACAAAGTATAAAAATGAAATAGATTATCGAAATATTGTCAAAGTAACATTTCATGAGGACACCTTTTTAAGCAGTCTTAAACAAGTCCTGTGATGAGGCCTATTATAGGTTCCCTTTTTTAGTGTTTTAAACCAACGTTAATGATCTTCTGTAAGGCAAACATTTATTTGTAGAACATTTTAAAATTTTATGGCTATATAATAATCATATTTAGTTTGATGGCTATATAACAATCGCATGCAACTTTAAACGTGTTAAATAAAAAAATAAAACTACTGAAATCTCAAGGTAACCTGCTTCGAACCTCGATAAACAAATATAAATTCGATGAAGATAAAAATAAAAGTTGTAGTAGAGATTATAGTAAGAAAAAAATAAATCAAATAGAAACGATATCAAGTTCCCTTAAGATTTTGAAGTTTGTTTACGAAAAAAGGGTGAAAAACTTACTTTATATTCTTTTTAGAATTCATATTATTATACTTTACATAGCACTACAATTTTTTTTTCTCTTAAATGTAATCCCAACCTTGATTTAGCTCCATGAAGGTAGTTTCAAAACCGGTTTGCTAGTCTTTTCAGTTTTTTCTTTACTCTTTAAGTCATGTGTTCTAATACCTGTATACCTTTTAATTCATGACTGTTTGGTCCAATGCATATATATACTTTTTAATTCATGATAATTTAATCCAATAGATTTATTTTTAATTCATCCTGTATGCGTCTAATAGATATTTACTTTTTAATTAATTATGTTTCGTCCAATACATATATTTAAAATTCTTTCGCTTTTACTGTTTTTTTTTATACCAGACAAGGTACAAGGTCACTTGGATGTAGAGGACTATTATTTGGAAACAAAATGACTGGGATACTATTGAGAGAGTTGAGTAGCGAGATGTCTGTTAACATTACATTTGAGCTCCTGCAAATCAGTACAGTCAAGGAAAAAATGACCCGGGAGAGAATTCCAATGTCTAGCAGTTTCAGTGAAGTAACTACTAGAAAAGAAGGCTGTCCACCATCTAGGGATCTTTAGAGGGTAGTTTGGATTTTACTGCTTGTCATATGCGTCAGTAGTATTTACGCCGAGGAGGGTACAAATGCATTTAATTCGTCAGAACACATCCAATCAAAATACTTGTAACACGGACACAGAGACGCAGCATTTGGTTTATAGTGTAGGGCCTATTAGAGTGGAGACTCTGTTTCCACCCTGTCTAAGAGCGATAAACTAATTGTAGATGTACCAACTTAGATGTTACAGTAATACTCCATGCCTGGTCGAATGGCGGCTTTATAGATATATGTTACTCTCAGATGTGAGCAAATTTCTAGCACGGTAGAGAGAACCAACCTTATTCTTAGCAACCCTGGCTATACTGCCAATGTATTTGTTCCTATTCGTGTTGCAAGTGAATGTTAAGTTGAGAGATTTTTACAAAAAGATTTAACTTTTTTTGATCGCCTGTTGATTTAGCATAATGCATATCTTACCAGCGAAAACATATTTCTAATGTAATGTAAGTTCATTTTAGGAGAAACTAGGAGCAAGGTAAATCCTGTTTTGAAACATCCGCTGAGAAAATTACCGGTTTACTAGTTTGAATTATGGATCGTTTGGTACGGCGATAAAATAACACTTTGTAGTGTGCGATATTATCCAGATTGTTCTTAGCAGAATTAAATTACATCAGTGTGCTAGAGCATTTCATTTTGATAAATCGATAATTTTGCATGGTAAACTATTCTGAGGAAGATAAAGTCATCACTTGAACAAATGATACGCATATGCGTTCTGTGATATTTCCTAGTTCGACAAAAGGCGAGTTGTTTTATCTAATTGTAGTGTCTAAGTAATAGAAGAAACGCATAAACTTCATTATATCAGTGAATACACGCAGTGATACCTGATTTATCCAGAATGTATCTTACTACGGAACATTAAGACAATATAAATTTAAATTTGATTCAAATACGGGCCACTGAAGCTTAACTTATACGTTTATATCTGTGAATATTCGTCTATTTTTGTAGATGTTACCAAATACAAAATCTTTTGCTACAACGTCTTCTTTTTGATATTTGACTCAAAGTAGACGCTTTATGGGAGTTAAGTAAATGTTAAATACTGTAATGATAGTATATAGATTGCCCATAACCTAGTTATTTTAAAAAAGCCATTTATAAGTAGGAAACAATTGTGAGTTTTCATAAATGTTTGTTTAATGTTCGATTCAGATGATTTACTTTACATTGTATGAATGATGGGAATTAAAGTTGTGAAGCGTGGCTTTTGAAGTACTGCTAATCTAAATGTCTGCTCACTAAGAGTTATCTATTCATCTATGAAAGACAATGCGTTGCTTTATTCTTTTTGTATAGCTAACTGTACAGAAAATGAATGAGGTTCACATGGTCACCAAATGCTAAAACATTTTGCTAACGTAAAAATCATGTATTACAGTCACATTGGTTGTAAAAATTACATGGATCCCAATAGAATTTTTCAACATGATATATATATGCATATATATATATATATATATATATTAGTGTGTATTTATATGACTGTTCATATATATATGTGTGCGTATAACGCATCTTTTGATATGTGTATGTAATTAACATTGCTATGAATAGGTGTGCTGTATAAGGAACATGTGTAAGCAGGTATTTGTAATTTTCATCCTACAATACTGCGAAGAATGTACAAAAATGCATGCAATCTAACATTTTCTAACGATTTGCAGCGATCCAAATTAATTCAAAACACAAAACTAGTTTACAATCAAGTTCAGCCCACATTGGCAACGAAAAACTGATGTTGTATAACATTGTTTGGTAAAAAAGAACACTTTTAGTAGTTTGTTTAATTAAAAACATTTAGTTTAAGCAAGCAAAGTCTAAAATACCAGATCAAAAATAATGAAGATGTTTGTAGTTTTATTTTGTGAACCAAAAATAACGTAATCAGCTTGTTACAATTTTTTTCCCTTTGCTGAGAGGTTGTTTTCACTATTAAAACTACGAATCGTGTAAGATTTATAATATATATATACACATATTATATATAGAGAGAGAGAGAGGAAGGGGAGGCAGTATTTCGAGTGTCGAAATATGGAATAATTTAGAGGAATTTTGGAGATTTCTAAATGACAAGACTAAAACTGCGTTTACATGCAGAAAAAATTGGCTGCAACAAAAAAAGATTAAAACAGAATTAGAATTTCAGAAAGAATAACTTGCCTAAAATAAACGATCCAAGAAAATGTTCAATCCAATCCTATCCAAAGACAGATGATCAGGAGAGGTTCTGTCATGATTTTTCCATTGCCTATAATCTCACTCAGATTGTTCAGGAACGCACCCGTGTGCCCGATACTACCGGTCAGTATGCAAGCCTTCTAGACTTTTTTCTCACAACTTCCCCTGTGCTATCGTTATGTTCCTTTTTATCTCCCCTGGGATCCTCCGACCACTCCGTTGTATCAGTTAAGGTAAAAATGAAATGTAATAAGTCTTCAGACGTACCTCTCCACCGTACTGTATATCGGTACACTATGGCTGACTGGGATAGCTTCCGTACATTCATATCTGATCTACTTCTGCATTCCATGTTTTAAAAGGATGTGTCCTCTATAGTGTCAGACCTGACCGAATGGTTAATTCTAGGCATAGACCGATTCATACCATCCAAAATATTCCAACAAAAACCTAACAGCCAGCTATGGTTCTCCCCAGAATGTGCTGCTGCCATCGCACACAGAAATCACTTTTTCCATAGCTACCAACGTAATAGATGTACTGAGACTAAAGCTTCTTTCAGGGCTGCCAGCAACCACTGTAAAAGAGTAATAAAAATGTATAAGAGCTATATGCTCAGTCCATTAAATCCCAAGTAGTTGAGCAGCGTTTTGGTTCCTACCAGTTTTGGCAAATAGCAAACAGGATCCTGAACAGAAGCGTGTATTATACAGGGTGTCCACAAAGTACGGCTACATTATGCAGCCAGATTTTGTGGGCGCCGTGTAGATTATGCAGCCAGACTTTGTAGGCACAGTGTAGACTATGCAGCCAGACTTTGTGGGCACCATATAGATTATGCAGCCAGACTTTGTGGGCACCCTGTATTATCATCAATCGACCTGAGGTCATCTCGGCAGTATCAGACAAGGCATAACTATTTGCCAAGAACTTTGCAGCTAATTCTATTCTATGCAACGAAGGCCATCAACTCCCCGTATTTCCCCCTATAACAGACAACACGTTATGCAACATACAAATATCTGTGTGTGAGGTCGCCAAGCTAATCAAGAAACTTGATTCCAGTAAAGCAACTGGCATAGACGGCATTCCAATTATAGTGTTGAAAAAATTTCAACCAGAACTTTCCCCTATACTTACAACACTGTTTAAGCGTTGCCTTAAGGAGAAGTACTTCCCAACACCCTGGATAACCTTAAAAGAATTCTGGTGATAAGTCGTCTCCCTCTCAGTACAGATCAATAAGTATCCTGTGTGTCATGAGTAAGCTGCTGGAGTCCATATTAAATAAAGAAGTAGTCTACCGCCTCAGCAGAAATAACCTTCTTAGTGACATGCAATATGGTTTCCGTTCTGGTAGATTTACAGCAGATGTGCAAACGGTTATATCTCATAGGATTAGTAAATCTCTTGACAAAGGCTTTCTTTCTAGGGCAATTGCTCTTGACACATCAAAGGCCTTCGATAAGGTATGGTATAAGGGTCTAGTTCACAAGATTTCCAGCTACGGTATAACTGGAAATGTTTTCTCAATTATTAAATCATTTCTCTCTCATAAGAGTAGTGGTTGATGGGCAGAAATTAGAAGCCCACAGTATTAATGCTGGAGTCCCACAGGGGTCAATCCTGGGCCCAACTCTCTCCCTGATCTAAATGAATGATCTCCCAAAACACATATTTAAATCATTCGTTGACATCTGTTCTGATGACACGACCACCTATGGCAGCACATCTAAGGCCGTAAATGACAAATTCTCTCTGATACTCTCTTCTCTGATCTAGAGCGCGTGGTACAGTGGGGGAAGAGGTGGCTGGTTACATTTAATGCATCTAAAACCAAACTCCTATCTTTACATCAACGCTCTGATCCCATCTGACATCAGTTGAAATGGATGGCTCTCGTCTTCGTGAGGCTGCATGTTTTGACAAGCTTATAAGTTTGGCCTTTGCCCCTGATCTGAAATTGAACACTACATCAAATCTGTTGCCCAGGTAGCTGGGAAATGGTGGGATCCTTCTACCCCTCCAGAAGATATCACACTACTGATGCAATTCTCTATCAGTATAAAAGCCAAGTACGTCCAAGGATGGAGTACTGCTGCCACATCTGGGCTGGAGCTGCTAAAAACAGCCTATTCTGCCTTGACAGAGTACAAAATAGACTTCGTGGCTTAGTCAGGGATGCCATTTTCTCTTCCCTGAAACCTCTCTCCCACAGAAGAGACGTTGCGAGCCTGTCTTTGTTTTATCGTTATTTCCATGACAAGTGCTCGTCCAATCTCCAATCTCTGGTCCCTAATCGCCAATCTTTCATGAAAAACACCCGTCTAGCTGAAACTACTGTCAGTACTTTTCCCCACTCTTTATATGTGCCAAAATCAAAACGTAGATTCTATGAAAAAAGCTTCTTTCTTAGAAGTGCATGCCTGTGGAACTCTCTTTCCGTTTGCCTGTTTCCCACCTGACTACAACTTGGATGTCTTCAAATCCAACATAAATAAATTCATCTCCAATACTAATGATTACTACAATACTATCCCATTGATTACTGTACACGCAATAACCCTTATCCCTGAGTGGCTTCCGGGTCTTGATAAGTGGTGATCCCCATGTAAAAAAAAAATTCGAATGGTGGGTGAAAAAATGTTACCGATGAAATCGAGATATGTCACAATGTAGTATGGAATATCAGTACATCTTTTAATTACTATTCAAAAAATTGTGATTTACTTGCGTTATTTTGACTCACACTTCACGTGAATGCATATATAATTCGAACTATGAAAACTGGACTAATTTAAACGTTCACTTACTGTTAAAGAAACGGGACACAGTTGATATGCGAAAATAGTAAAATGACCAGCGAGCAAAAATTTTGTGAAGCTGTACAATGTTTGATTAAATTATTTATATCTCTCTTCCATAAGAAGTGGTAATGTTTGAATTTACAAGAAAGTAAAGAGGACAATACAACTTTTGCAAACCTGGTAAATAAGCACTTTCACGATTTCCGGTTATCAGTCTTTAATGCTAATAATTTCGTATGTTTTGTATTTGCATAAAGATTGGTGTCTAAAGCACGTCCTGAAATTAGTTCTTTATAAACCGGAAAATCAGCATTAGAACATTCCAGTAAATAATTGACGGTTTATTTACATGCATAAAGATCCGAATAATTTTAACGTCAGCGAAAATTTCGCAACGAGAAAAAGATTTCATCGTTAAAATCTGATAGTCAAAAGCCTCTCCCGTCAACTGTGCTTCGGTTGTGGGCAGACGCATTAGTACAGAGATTTCCCCTATAAAACTAAAATGATTTAAATGAGATCGTGTATAAATGTGTTCATTATACGACCAACAAATAATACGATAAAAAAGATGAGTACAATCTTAAATGTTACATGTTCACATACATTGCAGTAAAAAGAAAAGAAGTTCCGACTCAGTGAAACTGAAAGGATGCTATGTTCAAAAGAAAATTCAGTTATCAAAAAATCAGATTCACTGCGCCCTCGCTGCTTACTATTGATTACTAATGTCGAGTGTGTTATTCATGTATTTCTTTCAGAAGAAAGTTATAAAAAATGGATTTGCTTTGCACCAAGATAATCTATACTGAACAGGCAGAATCAAGTGTATAAGCGTCGGATGACTAATTGTATACACTATCAAAATTTTAAATTCGTTTAGAACACACATATGTGCTTGTGTTCAACAAGTTGCACTATTTGCCTATTTTGGTATCCCTATGAACTATTTTACTGTAGAAGTATCGCTACCTGTTCGCCAGTATTATAAGTGCGTCTTAGAATAAGTACTCCTTGTTTGTTTAGTGCGAGCACCTACAAAATTCGGTTTCCGATTAGTGCTATTATGCATGTGTAAGACGACGATCATCATCTTCATTTTTGTTTTTCTTATATTTCGACTATTATAATTCCCACTCGATTTTAAGGAGATTTGTTATAGAAAGTAACATTAGCAGAATTACGAAGGGAATATTTATTCGATCTAATTAAATGTTTATATTGTAAGCATTTAAACATGAGGTATTTTTCAATATGACGAACGCCTAGGGGAAAAGGTTGGGAGCAAGTAGGGTTGATAGAGAAATTCAGCGCAGCGTTGAATAATTTTACAAAAACACAATGTGCAATTGTTATATATTAACATATCAATAATTTTAAGAAACTGTAGGGGTATGCCACAGTCTTCTCTAATCTTTTGTCATTTTCAAAAAATTTTAGGGAATAAGTGATAAAACAACTTTACATTGACAATCTGGCCTAGTGATTTGTAATAATGTCTCTACTAATATCCGTCGTTTTGATAAGTGTTGGTTGTTGCGGTCTTCGATGAGTGGATTATTTTTACTTTAGAGCTTGAAGCTTCATGCAAAACTGTATGATGAACGTGCAAATACAAAATATTTATACATGATTTACTGATGAAATGCTTTTTTCGTAACTAACCGGTTTACTATGAGATACCACTTTATTGTCTTTGGTAACAGTTACTTATGGTACGGTTTTTGTTCCGTTTTATTTATTAAAAAGTTAGATGTTATTCTGTGTTTATAGTTAAGTAGTTTCTTTTTATTAACATATTTTCACCTGGTCAAGCTGATTAGAGTTTTATATACATATATATATATATATGTATATATATATATAATGTATATTTAAAAGTCAAGATATTATTCTATGTTTATAGCTAAGCAGTGTCTTTTTTAACACAGTTTCAACGACTGTTTTCTTTTAAAAGTATCAATAAACTAATACATTACAATAAACTCTGCTCTTTAGACTGTAGGTCTAAGTACCTCTACAAAATATACTCATGAGAAAAAAAAATGGGCCAATTGTGAAAGAAGGAAGAAATCGATTTTGCAATATTTGTCCATGCCTTTTTGTTAATTTTTACTGAAAAGTTCTATTTTGCAGATCATTATTATTATAGCATATAATAATAAGTGAAAAAATTCATTCTATAAATGTTAAGACCGCATCTTGGCAAGAATATAAACACCGAATTGCAGGATTAAGGCAGTCCAAAATGACTTACAAGCAGATTTGTTTATGTTTTAAGAAAAGAAAATGCGAAAACATCTCTTTCTGTAATGAAGTGAATTGGTCAAAGGCTCGAAGTCGAACGCTTAGTAAAAGGGAAATCTGGATCCGGTCGCCCTAGAGCATCCACTTTGAAGGACGACCACATGCTTAAATGAACTGTTTCGAAGGATCGAAAGAAAACATGTTGACCATAGCAAAGGATTCAAGACAGATACTATATCTAGACGAATCAAAGAAATAGGGGTTTCTTCTAAAAGTTGTGGAAATGAGCCATTTTTATCTAAGAACATCAATTATAGAAAGAGATTTTTCTCGTGTTATGGCAGGAAAGATGCAAACTGGTTCAGGAATTTTTCTGGTTAGATGAATTAAGATTTTGTCTTGTTAGTGATGCTCCTGATGCTCACGAACGGTGCAATCGAAGAACTGGGGAAAAATTTATGACAATTGGCATAAAAATGACAGTTAAACACTGAAGGGATAATGGTATGGGGAACTTTTACTTCAGCAGGAGTTGGGGAACTTATTAGATGTAAGGAGTCAATCAATGCAAAAGAATACATTCGAATATTAGAAACATGACTGTTATCAAGTATTCAGAAGCTGAGAATATCCCAGAACATTATTTTTCAACATGAGAAAACACCCTGCACACACTGCTAAAGTCACAAAAATGTTTTTCTGATAATTCAATTGATGTGATATTTTGGCCAGGTGAAAGCTCCAATTTAAAACCAATTGGGAATATTTGATTCATCATATCTTGTGCATTGGCTGTAAGAACTTTTTCGAATAATGACAAACTGTTGAGAGTTGTTCAAAGCGGATGAAATGGCACCTCTTCTTCACAGTGTTCCAGTTTAGTTAAGAGCATGTCTGCAAGGATTAATCTGTTAAATAAAAAGGGAATGCAATTCTTTCTGAAGCAATATTAAAGTAAATGTCTTGTTCTGTGTTATTAGTCTCGTCTAAGTTTCCTTGTTCAATTGTTCTTTGTTCAATATAGCTTTTAGTGCAATAAAATGTATAAGATTTCTTTGGCCTATTTTTCTTTTGCTCACGAATGTATATATATATATATATATATATATATATATATATATATATATATGTGTATATACATATAGGAGTAATTTTAACGTTATAAAATTGTTAATTTTAGAATATATTAAAGACCTTAAAATAGTTTCAATTGTAAACTGATGTTATAAGGAGAAAATGAAATACGCAGAAGAACGATTTGTAAAATGCTGATATAAAAAAAGCAATGTTGCTATTATTTGCATATTTTTAACGCGAAAAGTCTTAACATACCTTTATTGGCACAATCCGACCTTTGCCCTCGTGGAAATGCAAATAAATACAATTTTATCTATTCTATTTTTGTAATACATGAATATAAAATTTACTTATTTATTTTAATGTCAACATTCATCGGCAAATTATGCAAAAATTATTAGTGTATTTTATTATTTTATTTAATTTTTCATAATAAACATTTTTATCCGGGGGGAGGAGAAATATATACTTTAATCATGTTTCTTTATTTTGTTTTAATTGTTGATAGATAATGTTTAGCAAACAAATTTGTTGGTACTCTTATTTTCATTCAATCATGGCTCAGGCTCTGACAATGACCAAATTAAGCTGAGTGAAGTAAAAGACGAATTTCCAAACAAATAAACCGGAAAGTAACAGAAATAAAATAAATACAAAATAACAAACACCTTCCATAAATTTACTGAATATATTTTTAAGAAACGTTGCATTTTTTATTTGTTAAATATTATTTATTGTCTTTTTTGTCATCTTTTATATTCAATAAAAGTTGGGTTTTTTTTCAAACAACGAGGAATGTTTTTAACCGTAAATTAATACGTAAATGTATAGTTTTTTCAAGAAAACTCACATATTTATGGTGTTTTGTAAAAAAATATTCACTGAATATTTTTTTACCCGAAATTGTTTTTATTTTCGAAGAAAAGATGAATGAATTTTATGAGATCCATAAATTGTTAGGTAAGTACAGAATTTTCTCAATAAACCTTCAAAATTTTTGTCAGCAAATGTTTTGTCTCCACAAAAATTCAATTAGATATGTACCTGGAAGCTCTTCGGTTAATTTCGCATTCTTTCCTGTTTCGCCATTTTGCTTCCTTCCACATCTTTCGACGTGATTCGTTGTTGCGTTGGTGGCGGGGTTTGCAAATCGCGACTATGATTCATAATCAGTTGAAAATCCTTCCCACCCAATTTTGTTATATGCCTTCCAACAGTCGGATGCGACTGTGATCCTCGGCAGAATATCATTGTTTATTATTGGAAGGAATTTGGCGTTTCGGTTTGGTAAGATTTAGCATATCAACCTTTCAACAACGCTCGGCTTTATCTAGTGATTGCCGATCGATTACGAGCAACGATTAACAGAGAATCCAGAGGATCCGGGTAAATTTCTACAAGAGTACTGTTTTTTAAACAACTTATGTGTCTTATTTTATTTTCAGTATTTTTTTTGTTTTTTTTACAATTATTTTTGTACTATATTTTTCTTTTAATTGTTTTTTTTAGGAAAGGTTAAATGTGATTTTTTATTTATTCTTTATTCTAAAATATTTTAAAAGGTTTGTGCATCTTGAACCGCATCAGCCGCATACGAGGCCATTCTGTGCAATGATGCATCTAATGCTAGATGTAATGCAATTTATTTTTGGATCCTTGACTTTTTGTTTGACACATAAAAAACTAATTCGGGCGTCTGCTGTTGTTTGTCTAAATTAATAAATTCATAGTGCTGTTAGTTTCCTTGCTTTTCATTTATCATCTAGTTTTTTAAGAAAGAAGATGAGAAGTAAACTGTTGATTCAAAATGTTTTTTTATTCATTTACGCATGCGCAGAATTTTTGAAACCGTAACTCGTAAACCGGAATTTGTCAACCGGAAGCGGATGGACGGTTTCAACACACAAGCCAGATGCTTTGTGTTATATATATATATATATATATATATATATATATATATATATATATATATATATATATGGACATTTTATTATTGAAATCCTTTTCAGATGAGTAGTTTATATTTTTATTTGCTTAATTATTTACGGACAATTATACAAGTTTTTAAGTTGTTATTTCGCAAAGTTTCCTCTGGCCATCATCATGTGATAAACCGTTATCGGATAGGAATGCTGAATTTCTTAGCTGTACCTCAGTAATTACTGCCATCAAGTCGACGAGGATAATAGTCCGCAAATATATACATAAATAAATATATATACACCGGTAAGTTAACTGTTATATATATATATATATATATATATATATATATATATATATATATATATATATATATAAAAACATTTTTAAAAGTTCGATGAATTATTTTTAAATAGGAAAATTATACTTTTAATATCATGGTCAGACCGATATAAAAAAAAACTCGAATTTATAAGTATATACAGGGTGGTCAAAAAGTCAGGTAACATGTTAAAGGTAGAAAAAAACAATATGATCTCATATGTTCTCTCTATCGAATTGATCACTATTTTTGTAGCATATATTATTTACCGAGTATCCTACTATATTAATAATTTATTGCTCTAGAGTTTGTTTCATATTCTTTACCGAAATTATTAACATCAAAGAAATATGTAAAAAAAGTGTGTTCAACTGATTTCTAATGAAACTTATTTCTTTATCTCTCATTATTCGTGGCCTTATTTGTTTAAAATCACTTTCTGACAAAATGCAATGAATAAAACAAAAAACAATTTCATTAGTGAGAAATGAACCTAATAAAATCAGGAAGCTTCCAGGGCTCTTCTAAAAGCAGTAAATAAAATTAAGGAGGCCTCTAGAGCACTACTAAAATTCATTTTATCGCCTTCCCATGAGAAATTTATTTTTCACGTTGGCAATGAAAAAATAAAACTCAGACGGTCTCAAGAGCGTTACGGAAAGCACTAAATAATAGTAAGAAGGCCTCCAGAAAAAATGTAAGTTTCAAATGATCAGTGGAAAAAACTCAGGAAGCCTTTAGAAATTTAGGAGACGTCCAGTTCACCGATAAAATTATTTAACTACTACTATAATTCTTATTTCTAAATAAAACTCCCCGATGATGTTACGGAATTTTGTGTATATAACAGTGTCTTTCCGTTGCGATTTAGATTTTGTTGTTTTTTCATATGGGTAGACTTCTGCAGAAGTATCTTATTTTCTTATTAAAAACTAACTTATCTTGCATTTGGTAATATTAATAAGTTATACACTACGTTTCATTGTAAGAAAAACACTTAAAAATAAATTAAAACACAGCAACGTATCCATGTAGGTATGAAAAGTAACTCATCGATCCTTTGACGCTTAGTACGTAATAATGTTTTTACGTGAAATGTGTTGGTTTAAAAGATAACCAATCTACACAAGCAGGTATCTAAAGTACTAATAACTAATAAAAACTAATCAATGATCGTACGTGAGATTTTTCTAGCACGACACTTTTCTCGTCACGGCTAATATTTTGCTTGATTTTTTCATATAGATAGAATTTTTAAAAGTACCTTATTTTCTTATTAAAGATTGACTTATCTTTCCAGTGGTAACAGTATTGTTTACAATACTTTTATTTGTTAAAAAAAACTTTAAATAAATGAAAATATAAAGAATTATCTATGTAGATAAATTACTAACTTATCTTTCCATTTGATACGTAAGCAGATGGTTTCACCTTAAATGCCTTCGTTTAAAAGATCATCGATCTACACGAATGTATCACTAGGGTACTAATAAAACCAAGTTTAAAACCTCTCATCTGGTTTATAAGTATAAAAATATTTTCTAGAACAACGTCACAAAGGAACCAACATTTTGACAAACAGTCACAGTGTTTTAGCAATATATAAATATAATTTTTTACTTTCTATTGGAATATTCGTGTCTCTACTCCTCTATTTCTCTATCATTATCTGTATTTCTCACCGTCCTTCAACTATGCAATAATCTCATTTATTTAATGCCTTAAAAATTAAAAATCTTAACATTTTCAAAATTGTAAATAACTTGTTCAAAGAAAAACTTTTAAATCTTCTAAAGAACAAAAGTATTTAAATTAGATAAGGAACAACTTTTTTTTTAGATTCTATTAACAAAATATAAAGTAAATAATGAAAAACTCAAAATTAAAATTAAAACATCCAAAACCAAGTAAAATGTGATAAAACAAATAAAATAGAAGAGATGGCCACTTATGTTCTCGCAAAGTTAAAGCGCTTATTAGATTAGATGAAAGTAGTAAAAATATTTTTGTGCTAGCGTTAGCGAGAACAATATATATGCATATACATATGTATATACATATATATACATACATATATATATATATACATATATACATATATATATGTATATATATATATACATATGTATATACAGATATATATGTACATATATATACATGCATATATATACATACATATAAATATATATATATATATATATATATATATATATATAAATATATGAACTCTACTTCCTAGTGCGATATGTACGTTGGCGAAACCCAACGCAGATTAGAGAAAATGCTCAATGAACAGGAAAGAGATATAAGAAATAACAATTCTCTGAACGCATTTTTCTCTCATTCATTGCAACATAATCATACTTTTGACTTCAAACAAGGAAAAGTAGTTAAATTTATTTCAAATAAACCGCGAGGGGGATTTCTTGAATCAACAATTATTGCAAATTCAAGCACAATAAAACAACGTGGAGGTTTCTATAATGCATCGCTATTAATAATAAAACTTCTATTAGTATAGTTTAATTTTAGACATGCATTAACTTTCTCACACTATAGAAAACACTATAATAAGTAATACATATAATCAGTAAATTACTTACATAACAAAAATACGCTCATTTCATTTTAGCTGCACATCCATATTGAATTATAACGGACATGAGTGTTCCCAAAAGAATATAAATTGCATCTTATCCTTTTAAATATATTTATGACAATATTACTTTATAAAAATATCTTACTCTCTTTTACAACGCTATTGCCCCCTTCTTTTTTTTAAGTTCAAACAACATTTTCCATTTCTGAAATGGAACAGGTCATATATTTCAATATATCAAAAATGTATTTTCAAATATTTGTACTGATGTTTTGTCTGCTTAATTTCATTCATCCGGAGAAAGTCTCGGAATAAAGACGCAGAGTTGATAAACACATAACTTGGTTTGTTCCTTTTTTATTTCTCTCTCTCTCTCTTTCTTTCTCTCTCTCTCTTTCTTTCTCTCTTTCTTTCTCTCTCTCTTTCTCTCTCCCTCTCTCTCTCTCTCTCTGTATACAATGTGTATGTGTGCGTGTATGTATAGAAAGCAATGAAGAAAGGAAATGGCAATATAAAACTATATAGTAATATATACATATATAGATTTATTAATTTATTCAATAATGGTATACATCGATTTGGGTTTAGTGTAAGCGAGAACTTTTTATACCATGGTAGTTCGAAGCTTAATACTTTTCATCAGAAGAGGATAGAAGATGCTAGGTAACATCATAATTCATTTGTTTTTAATAAAATATTTCGATATTGATTTGCACTCAACAATAACTCCAAAAATACTTTGTAAAACATCTCCACCCCTTACCGCCAATAGGCTTCTTCACTGTATATTTCCTCTGTAGTCGTATTTTCGTTTTATTTTATTTTTTCTTGTTGTCACTTGGATATTTAGATCTTTATATTGTTACTTTTATTTTTATATCCATTTTATATACAATTTGTATATCAATTTATTCCCCTATTTTCATTCTCCTATATTTAATAACTTTGTATCTCTTATAAATTTGATTATCTATCGCTCTATAATCTTTATATTTTTATATCTATTAACCTAATACTTTTTTGTATCTTTATCCCCTTAGTCTACCATCTGTTTATCCTCTATCTTATTTAACTAAAATCTTTCTGTATTGTACCATTTATAATTTATCCCTTCATATTTATTATCTTAATATTATTTCTAATTATTAATATTTCTTTTAAGGACTGTTATAATCTCGGATACCTCCTCTCAAATATACCCACATAACATAGACCCCATATTTCATGTAAACACTTTCCTTTGCTATCACCCTTCAACACATATGATTAAACAAGCATCTTCCTTCAATTGACGTACCCTATATTCTCCCAAAGAGTCTAATCACATATTTTGTCCACTTATATTAAACCCACTATGACAAATATGCCATACACCTGCATGCATTATTTAATAAAATCTATACTTCTCCTCAATCAAAGCGATCAATTTCACTACTCCAAACAGTTTCAATATTTTATTTCGCTCCTAATCCAACTATCGCTAAACGTCACACCTTAATTATGTTACCTAGCATTGTATGTCTTCTTCTGATGAGAAGGATTAGGCTTCGAAACAACATATGTATAAAGAGTTCTAACTTATACTACACCCCACTTGATGTATACCTTGATTGTATAAATCTATACATATTAGTGTATAAGTTTATATCGTCATTTTCTTTCTTTACTGATTGCTATAAAAGCATCTATACAATTTGTTGAGCTTTATATTATCCCGATATAATCCTCTCTCTCTCTTCCTCTCCCTCTTTCTCTCTCTCTCTATATATATATATATATCTTTATTTATATCTTTATTATATATATATATCTTTATATATATATATATCTTTATATATATATATATCTTTATATATATCTTTATATATATATTTATGTATATATATATGTATATATCTGTATATTCAAAACTACATTCAATAATGAAAAACACCGTATGAAAGCAGCGCTAGCAAACAAATACTGGGAACGCAAGGAAAGTGGACGTTCGCCGATAGTTGAATGGAAAATAGTAAGACAAGCAAACACATTTAGAGACCTAGAAGATTCATGTAGATTATACCTTCACGTACAATTTTCTATCCTATACTCTAAAGAACCTCAACATCTATTAAACTGTAGGAGAGAAATAGCGAACAACTGTGTTCACAGGATAAAATTTACTCTAGGATAGAGATACAAGATGATTTTAAAACTAACAATAGCAATAGAAAATAAACAAATAAAATAAATAAATAAACATGTATATACATAAACTATCAAACATGTATATACATAAATATATATATATATAAATATATATATATAAACTAACATATTAAATAAAAAAAAATAAAAACTTAACCTAGACTTAAAACAGGTCAAGACACCAGATATCTACGCTTAGTAGCAAACACAAAGGAACGGGTCAACCAGAGGTCAAATGGGACATTGTCTTGTAAGTGCCTACTCATTGTCTGATTAGGAAGGGTACGGTGGATACTAGAAAGTTGATTGGCTAACAAAAAACTCAATAGAAGGTGCGTATATAAAAACGCGAGACAACCACAAAATTTTCGCATAAGCCTAAAGAAGCCTAGAGTGGATAAAACGCGGAATATTCAGTGTAGCTTAATCACCATATATACTTTATAACTTACTATATATATATATATATATATATATATATATATATATATATATATATATATATTAAACATAACCAAATGTCTTATCTTAAGTAGATTTTATCTTCTCGTGTGTTTTATGTACTTAATATGGGTAGTACATGCATTAAAGAAAAGTAATATTTACACAATGCAAAAATAATGCATGTCTCATCTAATATTAATCATCCTTAACAGTTTATCAATCCATTTATGTCCCCAATTACAGTTATACAACCCAAAAGATAAAGATACTAAACCAAAAGATACCTGCGTGCATAACGTCTACAGTTACCATGGATTCTATTTATTTTAGTCCAGTGTCTTGTAATTGTGTTCATCCCGAATACGTGTTGCGAGGATTTAAAGAATTTACTTTCGCTACAGAATGTTGGTGCCATCGTAGCCTTGAAATTTCTTTAAAAATCCAATATTCTCTTCTTTTCTCAAGGGAAATATTTTTCACAAAACGAGGAAAAATGAAAAACATAATGAACAAATAAAAAAAAACTATCATTTCTAATTTGTTTTGTGTTGAGAATTTTTTCATTAAAAAGAAATATGATCAGATTTTAAAATTACAAAAAATGTTATTTTCAAAAAGGATCGATTGTGACAACGAATGGGTTTGAATAGTTTTTATTTTTCAGAAAATGTCAGGATATATCGCAGCTGAAGAATCAGTTGTAGCAAAAAATGAGATTTTCTAATACAATTTTGAAGGTTACTTTTTGTCGCGCTACTGCTACTATATTATTTTATTTCTGACATTGCTTGATTGCTTTGTTTTTATGCCATTTTACTAACACCGAATCCGGGGATATTTGTATATAAGAGTAAAGATAGTTTGTCTTAATAAAAAAACTATATAAGTACAAGATATATATATATATATATATATATATATATATATATATATATATATATATAATAAAATAAAAATTACAATTAAATTTACCAAAATGATCCAAGATGATAAAACTAAAGTATATTACAAATATTAAAGAATTAATATTTATACAGTAATCTCAACCAGATATAAAAGCTTGATAAAACCAAATAAGAGATAGAGCTTATAATAAGAGAAAACAGTTAATAAAACATGTTAAAAACACTTTGAAAAAAGTTAAAAACATATTTAATCTGAAAAGGAAACACTTGATAAGTGCATAGTTATTAATCCGCGGAGTTTCGAAGAAATACTTTCCTTCTCATCAGAGGGTAGGAATTAGCAAAATGCGGGAACGGATTTTGCATACAAAATTATTTGATGAAACTGCAAGTAAGTCAAAGATCTTACTTGATAACAAAAAGTAAAGCAGGGAGAATATGGTGAGGAAAAAGGTAGTTATTAGAGAGAGAGAGAGAGAGAGAGAAAGAGATTGTAAGGTATGATTAAGTCATTGTTAGGTATGATTATTTAAACTTTTCCCTCATGCGTATCTCTAGATAGGCGAGACTTTGCACTGAGATGAGCATTTTTATGACAGTTTTTAAGCTTTACTACTTCTACACTGGTTTCTATGGAAGTTATTATAGCGAGTAAATAACGGGTGTTTTATTTGTGCAAACAATGCTAGAATATTGCCTTACGAACTCTTTCTTTACGGATTGGTATTTCTTTAGTTTCCTTCCTTTGGATGAATTAAGGGACGCCATCTTGTGTGGTTACCTCTGGAATATTTTAGAGATTATAAGATGTGCTACATATTCACCAAGCCTTGAACTCTTGGATGCAGGGCATTTAAGCCCATGAGATATAAATACCAGCATACATTATATTGTGTCATAATTTAGTTACATGTAAAGAAATAAAAGGTAGTGAAACCCTATTACACAAATACTTCCAATTTGAATAGCATTATAATAATATGTATTAAACTACAATTTATAGGTTTGCTCTAAATTTCAGTTTATTTTTTTTAGTAATTTACATGTATTTAGGCGGAATAATATTGAGATAATCTGCTATTTAATATCTCAAATATCTAAGAGTTGCATTCATTTTCATCCATAGTAATTAGGTACTAATTATGGAAAATATCTTGAATTTCAATTTCTTTCTTATGATCCACTAAACTTAAAATTTAAATTTAAAAATACGTGTAATGTACATTTTAGTAAAATATTTTAATCAAACTTTGAATAAAGATTCGACACACAACATTAATGTCATTATATGTTGAATTTATTCGTTAGGGGCATCATACTGATGCAAATATATTAGTTCATAAATTTATTTTTCTTTTCTTAGAACAGGATACTTCTAATATGTATATATTGAATAAATGAACCAATCTATATTTACCAATATATAGTTTTTGTGAGTTCATTTACCACTCCTATTGTTTTCCTATATAAGCTCCAATGAAACTTGTTGAGCTTTATATTATCCCGATAAGTCTCCGCTCATAGAATTAAACTCACTCACTTTTTCTAAATCACTACGAAATATATATATATATATATATATATATATATATATATATATATATATATATATATTTATGTATGTGTGTATATATATATAATTTCTACCCATATATTTTTATTAGTATTAATTTATGACAACAGTGCCATTGCTAAATATCTTACCAAGCTACAATTTCGTGCTCTGATTCAAATTTCAAAAACATTTTTGTAAACAACACGTCTATTTTTTACCACACTACTAACAAAAAAACGTTTAACGACAACGGTAACGTTCTTAAATCCCTTTAAAAATGTTATAAGATAATAAATATAATAATTAATATGTGGTTTACTAAAAGAAAACCTCTTCTATAAAAATTTAGAGATATGTAACTTTTTCCCTGACGATGGATCCGGACCGATATTAAAGTAATCGGATACAAAAAAAAAACAGGAAACATCCCCATAAGATTTTTAACAAAAACATTCTCAAACAAAGTTATAGTTACAGTGATAATGCTGAAAAAATTATCAAAAATCACGCAAGTAAAATCTTAAATAGCAACTAAGAACCTTATATATCTGAACTTAAAAACGCTAGATTATGTAGTTGTTTAAACAAGCCTGAATACCCACTTAAACGCAGTTGCTTAGTAAAATCTGTATCTATATATGCATACATATGTGTGTATATATAGCCAACGCGTAATCTTCTATGTGCATTATTTTGTTTTCTTCATAGTATTGTAGAGCATTTAGTTCTGGTGAAATATGTACAAACTTTTACCATTTACTTTTTCTACCTAAAAAGCAATTAATCATTTCAAAATATCTGTATAATCAATTTCGTCGTATTTACTGAACTCCTATGTATGTAACCTCTGTAGCAAAGAAAGAGCTACACAATAATCAGATAATCCAAGAAGGAAACGTAGAAGAGTAATAAGGACCACTTCATCGGAACATATGAAATGCAGACGTAATATATATTTTATTATTTACGAAAGAGCGTATATTTAATCGAAAACAAACTATACGTCTTTTATAAAATATACATACTCTTGATTATATATATATATATATATATATACATATATATATATATATACATATATATCTGTATATTAGAGTCTGTATATTTTATAAAAGACGTATAGTTTGTTTTCGGTTTAATATACGCTCTTTCGTAAATAAAAAAATATTCATTAATTTAATTCCAATTAAATAATAATATATTCCTTGAAAACACCTGGCATATTGTACCTATTTACTATGCCTCCCCACGGGACAGAGTTAGACACCAGGGTCGTTTTTTAACGTGGAGAAAAGGTACAAAAATAAAAATTGTCCCAGTCGTGAAGGATCTCTCCTCCACCGAAAGAGAACAAGAAATAGAAGTGCAGCATCTGAAGAACAGATACTACACTTCGATCTTGTCCCGAAGGCCAAGTGCATATCTGCAATCAATTGTATATGTGTCTTATCATCGAGGTTGAGCCTGGGAGTAAAGTGTGATGCATTATCGATTTCTCACTGCATGATCCCTGCGCTGTTGCATATGGATTTATTGGTCGGTCATCAATTTGTTAGAATATCGATGCGAGATTTATAGGCAGACTAAAATAAAGAAATATTTCAAAATAAATATGAATTCCGTGCTTATTGAATTATGTCTTTGAATCTACTCCGCATCTGAGATATATTTATCGTTGTGATACAAAAGATGCACCGATCTTAACGATAGGGAAGCAAGACGTGCTTAATCGCAATCTAGTCAAATATAGATTATCGATTTCAAAATTCTCTGTGCTATTACACATTTAGATCAGTTTATACTTTTATCGATTATTTCTCATAGCGGCATAGATTTGTCGAATTATTTTTAAATCAAGTGACAACAAGGTAGTATATCTACACTCACTCCTGTTGCGTATTTCTTGGGAGTAACGGAAGCGCAAAATTTAATCCAGTAACAGTTCGATTTTATAATGTAATATAAAGAACGAAGTTATAACGGCGATTGGACGTTTCGTCTTTTTATCCCTTTCTCTCTCTTTCTCTTTTTCTTCCCCCCCTCTCTCTCTCTCACTCTCTGACGTTTTAGAAAATAATCTTTAAACAAGGATATAAGGTTATATTGTATAAGTTAAATACACTTTAGCCAATGTTAAAATCGTGGTCAATTTCTTCGATAACATCATTGAACTTTCAGGTAGTTACGTTTGGTGTTTCAGCCGGATCTGATATCATGATAGTGATTTTGATAGGCGATATCTTTTCTAATCCAACTACTCTTGAAATATACTGTTGATACAACATACCTATCTTTAGATTATATGAGTATTGAAATTTCAAATTGAGATATTGTTTAGTTGTTCTCATTTAAAGTAAGTGTGATTTTAATCTGTTATAAGTGCAATGTGTAAACAAATCTAGAAATGAGATTATTATGTGACTTTGTCAAGGCGAAGTATATAGATCTATGTATTGTTTACAGAGTCCATCGGAAAATTACAGAGTCCATCGGAAAATTTACATTTCGTTCATATAATCTGCAGGAACGCAAGTGCCTTCTTCCATGAATAATCTGAAGTAAAATTATACCATACCACAATAAGAGATTCATTAGCAGGTACCACCGTTAACATATTTACTACGTTTAGATTCATCATTTTATTCGGATATTTATCGACACTATTAATATTTTCCATAAAGTGGGGGACATTTTTGACAATGATAATGGTTGTAAGGAGGGATCATATGGATTACATAAGGACATAGCTCAAATGATTACATGCAGAAGCTCAGCAGTTGAAAATGGATCTTAATGGAATACTAGGTTAAGGAATCTGAGTAAGGCCATATTATTTTTGCGTTTTGAGTTAATGCTTGTCTTTTTTTAGTTAGTATCAGATTCTTGCTATT
Organism: Euprymna scolopes; assembly: GCF_053919585.1. Taxonomy (NCBI): domain Eukaryota; kingdom Metazoa; phylum Mollusca; class Cephalopoda; order Sepiida; family Sepiolidae; genus Euprymna; species Euprymna scolopes. Next base: position 58,174,133 of record NC_136496.1, read on the forward strand.
CCTCTGTACCTGTGAGTTTCCTCTCTTTTCTCAGATTACATACTTCTTTACAAAAGATTCGTTTGGAATTACTTTTTAGGAATATGCTTAATAGATTAACACTTAGCATGATTTTTATCTGCTTATAATATTACGATATTTTAGAAACAGCTGTTCACTCTTTGTAATTTCCTAGATTTGAAAGACAAGAAGCAGCCATCGGGAAATCAGTAATCCTTGCGCCCTTTTAGAGAAGTTCAGTTTGGAACTATTTCTTTACATATTTTTAAATTATTCATAACAATCTAGGGTGGTACCTATGGTTTATGTTACTGTAGATTGTTTGATATTTAATCTCTCTTACAAGTTCCATATATTTGCTTAACTTTTTGCCTTCTTGATTTTCATCCTCATTATTATTATTATTATTATTATTATTATTAGATCACAAGGAGCTTTCACACAAGTTTTCAGAGATCTCACTCTCTCTCTTTCTCTCTCTCTCTCTCTCTCTTACACACTCTCTCTCTCTCTCTCTCTCTGAAAACAGCCGGTGGTGTTCCCTGGAAGCTGAATGACAACAAGTCTCCCAAGGTTTCCAGTACTCTCCACCTCTTTCGATAGCATTTGCAAATACATTTGCATTATCGCAACATCTGCTTGCCATTGATTTCTCGTTGGCAGCGGCTATTGGTCTTCGCTGGAATTTTAGTGGCAATAGGCCTCCCAAGGTCCCAGTTATCTTCACACTTGTTCGGCTGAGATCTGCTCAGTTCATCGGTTTTCCTTCCTCCTTGACTCTATTTGTTATTTATTTCCGCTCTTATTTTTTGGGGGGGCAGTGATATACATATGGGGACATGGGGTTAGAGTTGGGTTAGAGAACTTATAGATATGCAGCTTCAGTGTTCTTGGTTCCATGTAGTGTTTCATGTTTTTCCTTTGCAGCAGTTTGTCTGGCCCGCGCTTGTTGCTCATGTGTAATAGTTTCCACATTCAAGGGTTTTTTTTTAATATTTCAGCTGTTTTCATTATTGTTGTGCTTTGTATTTTCCAGTCATTCCTTTGATTCCAATTTCTCCCATTCTTTTTTTTTTTAATTTTCGGGATTGTTTCTAGTGCTCCTAGGTATTATTTGGATTTTCGTCATTTTCCATATCCCTTTCAGCTCTCTGTCTAACTCTGTGTATTTGCTCAGTTTCTCCTTTTCTTTGATATTAACCATTTTATTGATTTTTCAGTGTTTCTCACTGCTCTGATTATTCTTTCAGTGTTTTGGATTAAGTATTTTCTAGTTCTTTTTTGCTGTCATACACACGGTCTTCTATATTAATCAGCCCACTCCCGCTGCCTTTCCTTTTAACGTAGAGTTGGTTAACATCGTCCTTCAGATGGAGTGCTTTGTGCATAGTTATGAGTTTCTTGGTCTTCTGGTCGAGCTGTCGCAGTTCCTCTCTAGTACACCCTATGGACGGTTCAGAGTATCTTACTAGTGATAATACCCATGTATTTATGCCTTGTATTAGGTTTTTGCTATATAATTTAGTTTGGAGAATTTTTTTTTGTTCTCCTGGAGTATTCCTTTACACTTCTCTTTCATTTCTGTTATTATTATTATTATTATTATTATTATTATTATTATTATTATTATTATATCACAGAAGGTAAATTTTCTATAGCTGGTGAGTGAAAACATGATTCCCTAGATTCTTTCAGTAATTGAGGTCAACCATCTACCGTTCCCGCAAATATCTTTTACTGGTCCTTTTTTCCGGCAACAATCGTTCGCTTTCTCCAGTATTTGAGCGTCAATGAAGTTGCAGTGTTCTCCAGGCCCTTTTATTCAAGGTCTGTTTTGTGTTCTCTATCCCATTTTTCTACACTTACTTAATCCTTCTTAACCATTTCATGACGTATTAGCCGAGGCTCATGTAGTCACATGTGTGTATTTGTGCGTGTCTTCTATTGGGGTATTCCAGTTTATAAGATTTCTAACAGTTTCAGTTCTCTTATACTCGCGTGATGTCCTTTTATTTACTTAGTACGACATCCGACATGCGTTATTAGGAATGGTTATTTATTGGCAAAGACAGATTGCGTTTATTGAAATCTGTGTCAAAACCAGAAATAACATCGTCCGCTTGTTTCTATCATTGATTCAAATCGTTTGCGTGATTGCAATATCCTTTTACTAGTTTTACTTTTTAAATTTGAGTAATAATAACCCTCTTTATAACATATAAAAATATTACATATATATATATATATATATATATATATATATATATATATATATATATATATATATATATATATATGCTTTTCGAGAGAACGATCTAGATTATCCTCACTTTCATCTTTTCGCCCTCGTTAACTTTTAATGAATATTTGGATTTACACGTTCTGATGCTGGGGATACTGTTTTACTATGAAGCAAATTATGAGATTTCTTACATATATACTTTGGAGACTTTAGTTGTTTTAGTTTTCTATAATGTAATTTCTATATTGTTAGATTTATTTACTCAGTATTATTCATGTTGTAATTACGGAGGTGACACAATCCACTATGCGTATGTGTGTTGCCTTCTACACTTGGGGATTATGTCTATTATTATAGCTTTATTCACGGTTAATATTCTCTACTGCTTTGGTGAAAAGTTCATGTATATATTTAGGTTTATATCACCTCAATATTCACGTTGTATTATATTAGAAGACTTTTTATTATTATTTAAATATTCGACAGTTTCACACCAGTCATAAACAATCTTGAATGTACAAATGAGTGTTCAATGGAGTCTGAGTCACAACAACTCTTCCTGTTTATTAGCGTTCCTACCTCCCCCTTGGGGAGGACCTTTGTAGGCTTCGGGCCAAGATCAAAGTGTAGTATCTGTTCCGGCAGATGCTGCACTTAAGATAATTTGTACCAGTCAATGGAGGGGAAACCCTCTATACTGGGACAATTATTATTTTTGGTAACCAGAGTGACCCCTTTTAGGGGAGCTGGTTTTTACCTCACATTAAAAACGGCCTTGTGCCTAATTTGCTCAGTGAGGGAGCAAATAAATACCATCTGTTCCGGCAGATACTGCAAGCAAAGACCCTATGTGGGGGCGATCCCATAGATAAGACCTTGGTCAATGTAGGGGCAACCCTTCATACCAATTATCACTATCCAGCTCCCCTACTCCCTGGGGAGTTGGTCCCCATTTCTCCTTCACTCCTCACATTAAAAATCGGCCTTGTGCCTAATTTGCTCGGAGGGGGAGCAAATAAATACCGTATCTGTTCCGGCAGATACTGCAAGCAAAGACCATATGTCGGGGCAACCCCACATATAAGACCTCCGTCAATGTAGGGGAAACCCTTCATACCAATTGTCACTATCCAGCTCCCCTACTCCCCGGGGAGTTGGTCCTCATTTCCCCTTCACTCCTCACATTAAATATCGGTATTGTGCCTAATTTGCTCGGTGGAGGATCAAATAAGTACCCTGCAATCAAAGACCATTGCCCTTGTAGCAATCGTCAGGTCATTATAGGGGCAACCCTACATATCAGCTGGCTCTCACTATCCAACTCCCATTTTCCACCTCTCGGGAGCTGGTCCCCCTTTTCTCCTCCCCCTTTCTCCACATTAAAAAACGGCCGTGTGCCTAATTTGCTCAGTGGGGAAGCAAATAAATGCAGCCTATTTATCAGTGTTCTCCGCTTTATTTAAGTGGCCGCTGAGAATCAGCATCGTTTGTTTTTCGCTGAAAACACAAAAGTTGATTTCTCCGGAATTTTATTGGCAATAATACTCTCTAAGATTTCCGTGTCTTAAGATCTTGTTTCAGTTGAAGACTGAGAACTCTCTTTCTCCTGTCTTTCCATTTTATTTAACTGCTGACAACCATTTCGTTTGGTGCCAGTCGAGGGTAGTGTCATCACATTATCATTTGTTTTTTGTTTTTTTCACAGATGTATCCCTTATATTGTTTTCTATTCAAGAAAAATGTTCGGACAATCAATAAATTACAACATAGCAACGTCACGAAACAAGCATTATTATTTAGTATCAAACAGATGATTCATATCATCTAGAAACCTCGGATAAAAAATAACGCCCAGAATTAGATACTCTAGGCGCAGTGCAAATAATTGGCCAATGAGCAATCAGAAAAGAGATATTACAGCTGCTAAGTCAGCATACGAAATAGACAAATCGATACTAAAAAGAGAATCGAAATAAATTTAATTGAAAGGAAATCAATCATGAAACGTTGAATTCACTCACTTTTTCTAACTCACTAAACGTTGTATATGTTGTGCACACACAAACCAGATTGGAAATTCAGTTTCAAATTATTAGATTATAAGATCAATTGTTTAAATTGACTATGAGTTAATTAAATGCGAAGTTGCAGTATTCTGCATGAAACGACTTTCTTGTTTTCTATTCATTGACATGTGTAGGTGCCATTTTATATACATTAATAAATGTAAAGTAACATTTTGTACCTTTACAGAATTTGGAATTGAATCGATTATTAAACACAAATTTATAGAGTTCCGTCAGATATGATCTCATTATTTTTACATATTATCGCCTGTAGTAGGTCTTTTATCTAAACTTTCATTTTTAACTGCTGTATTACATTGTCATATAGGCAGTTAAGGCATGCACTTTTACTGCTGTAAAACGAATTTTAACTAATGCAGTATTATTTATATAAACGTATCTATCTATCTATCTATCTATCTATCTATATATATATATATATATATATATAAAGTGAACGTGTCTGTGTGTGCGTGTCTGTGTACATTTTCCAACGCAATAACTCTGCAATTTTCAGTGTACAGACTCGAAATTTGATATACAGGGTAGTGAGATTTTGGAAATTCTTTGTAATCCGTTTTCAGCCAGAAATTTAGCTGCTAAGGTGTCAAAGTTCAATGATTTGATCTTTGAGAACTCTACCAAATTCCTCCGACAATTTTGGATCTAAACACTTGAAATTTTAGATATAGATTCATTGTACATGGATCTAACTTAATAAATTGATTTAGGCCAAAACAATCAATTGTATGTAGTCATAATAGGGGCCAAAGTTAAAAAAATTGACCGCTTTTCTTTTTTTTATGTCTCAGCATACACCTCCAAAGACCCTGGCAACGCTGGGCTGAAATTCTAGTATACATATATATATATATATATATATATATGTATATATATATATATATATATATATATATATATATATATATATATATATATATATATATATAATGTGTGTGTGTGTGCGTGTGGTTGTAATAGACTCTTTATATTTAGTGGTTCAGTTCAGATAGTATATTTAATTCTATACTAAATTTTTTGGTGTCATTTTTGCATGAAAGATGTGTTAATCTTTTGAAACACCTCACACGTCACTGTTTTCTCTGCCTGGTAACTTCTCCCTACATAGACAACTAGTTTTGCAGAGTTTATCATATCCGAAATTTGTGGATCTCCACCTATAATTGTTTCCCGATATCTTTTAACCTTACATTTAGTTGTTGGTGTATCTTTGTATATTTTTTCGCATTCACATAGACTGATATATGCATAATTTTTTGTCATGATGTTTATTGTAGGAGGTTTGATTTGGACAAGATGCTTTAAGAGTGTTTACTAACTTGGTATGGATTGCATATCTGATTTCTTTAAGGCACTTCTTTAGAGATGGTAGATAGACGGTGTTGAGTTTTGGAATAGTGATCTTTGATCGAGTTATCTTGAAATATATATTATGATCTCTAGAGAGTTATTCAGACTATTATATTGTTCATATCGTCTTGATATATGGTAATACTGCACATATCGCTTTGGTCGATGATGTAGCCATTGGTTCATCAATGCTAAAACAGTCTTTATATGAGGCATCGGTAATAAAATGCTATTTACATATCGCAGTCACATTAGTGGTTGTAGTTATGAAGCTTTTTATATGATTTCTTCGAAATAGTCCATGTTTAGAGCGACCAGTTCGAAAAGATGCACCTGGATAAAGTAATGAGTTACATTTAGCAATCCAACATATTGTAAAATGTAAGAACATAAATAAGAGAGAGTTATCTGAATTATACAAATAGTAATAATATATGTATCCAGTTGTACGAAAGAATAATATAAATGCTGCATTTTATCAATATTATAAATTGTCTGTTAAATAGAATTCCATATAGCTGTTGACAAACGAGAGAACCTTCACAATATACCTCAATGTTGATATACAACAAAGCCACCCGATTATATATATATATACGTGTGTGTACAGAGCGAAATATATGTATATATACATGATTTATTGTTTATAATCTGACATTCAAAAAAGGTCCAGTATAGTATAGTTTCGTGTAAAAACAATATCGTTTTCTCACATATGTTACTTTTAGATATGATTTCTGATTAATTTCATATATATATATTATATATATATATATATATGTGTTATAGATTTATATTTTATTTTACTTGAACTTAACAAATAGGTTATTTGAAAAAAAAATGTAAAAAATATGTAAAAATGTAAACAATTCTTCAGTAAACTGAACCTAGATATAACAATAGACCCAAACCGCAAATGTGTAAACTTCTTAGACATAACTCTGAATCTACACAACAAATCCTATGAACCCTACCATAAACCCAACCAAACGTTATTCTACATAGATCACAAGTCCAACCATCCGAATAGTATGAAAAAAGCACTTATACCTAGCATCTCAAAAAGAATATCCAAAATATCACAAAATGAAGAATTATTCAATAAAAACAAGGAATATTACAACCAAGCCTTAGCTAGATCAGAATATAAAGAACAAATTAAATTTGTTAAGGAAACTCAAAACAATACCATAGGTACAGAAAGAACAATAAACAATGCAAATGTAATATTTTACAACATGTCGATGAGGAAATATAAAAAAGGAAAAAAAAGAGCAAAAACACATGAAAAAATAAAACATACAATAAACACGAAAAAGAAAAATGAAAAGAGACCATAATAAAACTAAAATAGAAGTTAAAAAGAAAAATAGAAGGAAGAGCCAGACATGGTTCAATCCACCGTTCAGCCACCATATAAAGAGTAACATCCCAAGGGAATTTTACCAAATTATTGAAAAAAATTTATAAAAAAAGTTTATAAATAAACTAAGTAAGATAATTAATAAAAACACTGTTAAGCTATATTTCTCAACGTCTGCTAACTTAACAAATACCATAATTGACTCAAATAACACAAAATTAAACAAATTTTTGAAAAATAGAGATAAGACAGAAAATGAATCTAACAATGTAAAAGAATGTAACTGCCGGGACCCTAATGAATGTCCAATGAGGGGGGACTGTTTAACTTCAAACGTAGTATAGAAATGTGAAGTTATAACAGATAATGAAACTAAAGTATATCTGGAGAGCACCGGAACTTGCTTTAAGGACAGATATCGTAATCACCTAGAGTTTTTGGTCCCTCCAAGTCTCCTGTTTATTTAAACATCCCTTGGATTTGTGACCCTGGTCAGTTTTGGGGTAGACTTGTTATCAAGTGTGTATCAAATTGTTTCCCATCGGTTGCTCTTCGCTTGGTTTATCGTGTTAAGTCTGAATTTCTTTCAGTTGTGAAGGATGGTTTACCCTACATCACAAATAGTAATGTGATTTATCAATTCAACTGTCAGTCTGCTGCTGTCTATGTAGGTCGAACCCGTTTAAATTTGCAGACAAGAATACATCAACATGTTCCAGCAAGCATCAGACGGGGTAAGCCTCGTCAGCCCTTGTTCACCTTGGTATCTACTATTGGTCAGCACCCCGCTGAAAATCTAGTGTGTGCCAATGTATATAAAATGGACTGGTTTAGGATATTACACCAGGTTGACTTTTTGAATCACCTGAGGATTCTGGAGTCAGTCTGTATCCACTCATGCAGGCCCTCTCTCTGTCGATAGAAGGAATTCGTAAAATCTTTGGACTTATTTGGGGATATATTTTAAATTTTAACTTCCCCGCATATCCCATTTGTACATATATTTTATACAATTGTATATATTCTGCAAATATAATTTACTCGTACTTTTTTACTCGTAATCCCATTCGCCCTTTATTTAACAGTATATATATATATATATATATATATATATATATATATATATATATAATTTTTTTTCTTTCATCCATTCGTTATAATTTTATAAGTAATCCCCACTTAAGTCTTCGCTCTTGCGTGACATTTGTTTTACACTGGATAGAAATTCAATGATTGACTCTTGATGTACTTGTTGATGAAAGGGGCCCCTAGAATCTTCCCGACCTTATTTAAAGCTATATATATATATATATATATATATATATATATATATATATCCATGTTGCATATCATTTTGAAGTGCGTTTTTCGCTCTATCAAATAGTGTTATTCGTTTTCGTTCTCAACCACTTCATTCGTTTTTTTCAGGGTTTTCGACAGCATGGACAAAATTCAAATCCGCACAATTTTATTTTTCCAGTCTAAACTAGGCCGAAAAGCTGCCGAGATGAATCGTGATATCAATTATACGTTTGGCCCAGGAACCACTAACAGACGTGTGTCACAACGGCGGTTCGATAAATTTCACAATGGTGACGAGAGCCTCGAAGATGAAGACGATCGCAGCCGGCTGACTGCGGTTTATAACGAACATTGGAAAGCTTTAATTGAAGCCGATCCGCGCAAAACCATATGAAAAGTTGCTGTTTAACTCGAGATCAACCACTCAAAATCGTTCACCATTTAAAGCAAATAGGGGCGTCAAAAATTAAGATACATGAGTGCCACATGAATTTAACGATAATAAAAAAATCGTCATTTTGGGATGTCTTCTACGCTCTTTCGTTGCAATAAAAACGATCCATTTCTCGAGCGGATTGTGGCATGGGATGAGAAATGAATCCTCTACGACAACTGGCGAGTTGTGATCTTTTGAAGTTGAACGTCAGAAAACGAAATTATTTTTGCACCAACCTAATAATTGATAAATTAGAAACTTTCCAATCTTCACTAATTTTATAAGCGTAATTTTTCTATTCATGGATATAGATCAGTCAGAAGTAAGACAATCGACATTCATGAAACTATTTAATAGTAACAGGCTTTAACAATATGTTACCTAATGAGAATGCAACTAAGACGCACTCGTTAGTTTTCACGCATTGAAAACATTAATAAAGTATGTGAACTAAATATAATTTTTAGAATATCGACTTTAATCAGTGATTTATTAGTGAAGTAAGGAAAAATACACACACAAACCAACAACGAGACAAGGTGAATCACTCATTAATATAGAAGGAATACTAACAAACAATAATATGAAATTCCTACACGATAACAAAACTCCTTTTGTTCTTAGAGAAATCATACGAAATTTCGCAGAGCGTTTTTCCTAATTATTTTTTTAATTAAAAGGGGGTCTTATTTTACGTTTGTTAGTCGAGAAATAATTTCCAAGAATTTATTCTGCGATCCCATTGAGAAAAAATAAAGTTTTATTAAGATGCAAGTCGGAATAAACGTTCGGTCACACTTTGCTTTGTTTTCATATTTGCTTTATTCTTCTTTTGTATCATTCCTTTGTTCATTGCATTGCCGGTCCTCCTTTTAATAGATTCTCTACCCCATGTGCTTCCCATCTGTCGACTTAAGCTGGCGTCTTAGTTGGCGAGATTATGTGAGAGTCTCGTAAGGCTGTTATCTGCTCGGACTTAATGATTCGACACTTTAAGCATCGAATCGCCCATTGAAACGCTTCGATCTTTTATTTAATTGTTTCTTTCTATTCTGTAAAAGCAGTTGGGTTCGACTTGACTTTTATTTTTATTTCTTTGAAAAGCGAGTTCGACGGCAAGCAAAGAGATTCAAAGTCGTAACTTCTTAGAGATCGAGATAATTTCACTCGAACAATCGATATTTTTTATGGCGAATGAATTTCCTTCTTGTTTTATAGAAAACTAGCTGAGATACACGTCTCCACCGTGTTTCGTAAATGGTCAACTACATGAACGCCACGTTATATAATTTAACTTATGTTTTTGAACTTTTAGGATAGGGATTGATTATTTGTATTATTTGACTGTTAGGACGAGTTACTTTGTAAAACTCTATTGTAAATTACACCCTTTAGAGAGGCATTAAGATTCAGCCCTTATAATTCTATGAATAAATAATACTATGGAACACATTTCTACAGGATTGTTTTCCTGCAAACAACATTTTCGGCCTCAAATCAAAGGTAACTAAAAAGTCTCACACGTGTTCAGCTCCTGTCAATTTCTATTAATAATTTTCAATCTCTTGTTAATAAGTTTCATCATTGACATCACACCCAGAGGATGAATATTTTAATAAATTATCTCCGCTGTGTGTTTCCTATCTGCTGACTAAAGCTACAAGTGGCCAGATTATTATTGTTGTTATTGTTAAGCATCATTACTCATTTCGTATTAATCAGAAAATTAATGTTGGTATTCGTTCTTAGATATTTTCTAGTTTAACTTATTTCTAGTATAAACACCGAGTTCTTACTGGAGAGATTACGTGGAAGTTATCAACATTCATAGGTGGAAAAGTTTGATATAAAAATTCCAGAACTTTACAAGACGCACTTGAAGAAAGTTAATAATTTTCTGATAATTACACACAACATGAAAACCGTAGTTTGTGGAAAAAAATAACTGTTTTTATTTGTCCACAATTACCATATCATCTGCATTTGCGAGCGGAAATGCAAAATTATTTAAAAATAAATAAAAGGTGAATTGAAATATCGCCATAAAGTTACGTGTATATTATACAGTATAACACCTATAATTTGAACATCCGCTTCGGTCAAGTAAGAGGATGCTGTTCAAATTTCGTGATAAAAAATGTGCTGCAGTTAACTTTAATTTTCTAAGAATTAAGAAATAGTAAATGAAATTCATTGCTATATGATACTTCAAGTATATATTAAGTTGAGTTTACGACATATTGCAAGTAAGAACTGTTAAATATTATTACCAGGAACAAAAACATTGAAAATAAATTAAATCTACTCGTCAGGTATTTATTACCTAAGTTATCATCTACAGAAATCATACATTTATGTAAAATACAGTTTTGTTATATATTCATTGAATAAGTCTCATTGCAGTTTCTATTTTCATCGATTGAGCTCTCGGGCGCTGCCATTGTATTCCGCAAGTGATCACGAAAATATACAATTTCTTGGTTCTGTAGCTTCTTTATGAGTATATCTCTTCGGAGTGGCATTGCTTGCAAAACATAGTTGTCACTAAAGTAAGGACTTTTTTCTAGAAATTTTATAACCGTCTCCATAGAGTTGCCCCACATATGCTCTTTGATTGCAGTATATGCCAGAACAGATAACAGGTCAAGAAGAAAAAAAGCGAATCTTTTTTTGTTTATTTAAAAAGAAAATACAATTTTCTGATATATGAGTCATGGAATCGCATTCACTAGCAAAATATTTAGGTAATTTGCATATTCTATTAAACATTCATTTTAATCAATTTCTTATTAGTGTTTCTTGTTCTTCTTGGATGATCATCTTTAGTTAACAATTACGTGTAATTATATTTATTCAGATATTCTATATGAATTATACTTGCGTAATATTTAGTCCTGGATATGACGTAAAACTACATCGGCAACGAGGCCCTGATGCGGGAGCTCTATGGTTTTGGGGAGAATGTCACTACCCCTTAGTCGTTACAGTGCTGGGTCACCTTTGGGCAAGGTGTAGTACCCACTAGTCCCCTATTTAGAGTCACAAAAATCCAAGCCTGCACAACGATGCTCTTGGCGGATGAGGAAGCAATCCCAACGGCTTGCGCAGCGGATGAACCAGCACCGCATTGCCGACACGGTCAACAAGGGTGATGTACAACTCGACATCGGATGCGGCTGATTGCATGTGAGCAGACTGTCTTAAGACTCCTTTATCAATTTTTTTCTATTTTTCTTCAACATGATGTAGAGTGGAAGATAGTTCGATGGAGAGTTCACGTGATGATGTTAACTGCGGGGTTTTTATGAAGCCGGATAGGTGACGCGTTGTCGCGCATTTTTAAAATCTGGGTAGATATTTTTGTTTGTTTATATCCGTTAGAAGCGCTGAACTATCTTCCACTCTACATCATGTCGAAGAAAAAGAGAAAAAAATCATCGACAAAGGAGTCTTACTCCAAAATATATTTCTTAAAAAATAAACACTCGTTTATTTCATAAAAAATTTCGCGTTGCAGTTTTTGGCTTCAAACGTATTTATACGTATTTTATTCTTCAAATTTAACTCAGCGCTTCTAACAGATATAAACAAACAAACAAAAAGCAACCCAGATATATATATATATATACACACACACACACACACACACATATATATATATATATATATATATATATATATATATATATATATATATATATATATATATATATATACGTGATGCATGTGTGTGTTTTAATTTTTATATATTTAGCATTCGTATTGCTTTTAATTAAGTAAAAGTGCAATAATTTTTTGTATGGAAATTATAATTATTATCTTTGATGGTTTTCGGATCTCCTTCCGCGCTTGCGCACAAAAGTTGATATGGTTTTCTTCGAGGGATAGAAGACATGTGTTTTACTCGCAAACTTTGGAAAAATTACAGCGAATTCAATATATGATTTGCAAGAAATGTATTGAAACATTGCACTCTTATTCTGAGATTAAAAATTAGTTCGTTTTTTTTTTACTTTTATAGCAGGCACGTCTATTTGTAGCAGAGAATTGGTCTAAATCTTTCATCATAAACTCTATGGTGCATGATAATACAGGGTGACCAAAAAAAACGGGCTCCAACTCGAATTAGGCCCCGTTTCTTAGTGTTTCCTCCGAATGAAATGAAACTTTGGTCATAACTAATTTATTGTATTCAAAACATCACATCAAAACAGCAGGGTCTTTGGCCTTTTTTTTTTTCGTTCTTCAGCATATGTTCTACATGGCCTCCATTTCCAACAGATAAACTATACAAGAAACCTAAAATATATTGAAATACGAGGACGTAGAAAAAGAGTTGGCTCTTGAAGGCTATAGTTTAATCATTCGAGATTTGAGCTAAGATACTCATTGGAGGCTTTCTTATGCCAACTTGGAATAATAGGCCGAAAAAAGGGGTTGCGGATATCAAACGCCTTATAGAGAAAAAAGGACAATAGGCAATGTGACTTTGGCCAAACAGAAATATAATATAGTTATATTATAGTAATCAAAAAGTATTCACTAATAATCATCTCTATTAGAAAACACCACTGAAATTTCTGATAAGCACATGTTTACTCGAAACGCTTCCTTGAAATGTTCAGCTGTTAAACATTTTATGCCTTTTTTACTTCATAGTTTATTGAGTCCCGGTATGGAATGTAGTTCGTATATTTTTTCCTCACATCAACTAGATGATGCCCTAGGGAAAATCTGTCAAGAGGAAAGACCCGTAAAAGTACATATTTTTTTATCGATACGATATTATCGTGAGATATATACGACTATTAAGAAGAGCTGGTAGGAACAAAGGCACATACCAGCCCACAAGATACGCTATTTATCCCAAACAACAATATTTCCTGTGGCCTTATGCTTTATGACGAGTTTCCACAACTGTTACGAAAGCAAGTATCATTTTATACACTAAACAGAACAATAGTCGGCAGCCAGTCGCTAATACATAAGAAGAAGAAATAGTATAATAACATTTAGATATATTTTGTATAGATATTAGTTAGAAAATTGATATTAATTAATATTATTACGACAAACAATGATAGAAAAAGTGATTAAACTTAAATTATTTTCTGTAAACATGCGGGAGCAAAAACGTTTGATATTATAATATTCTTATGAAAACGAAACATATTCGTACGAATAAGATGGTTCTTGAAGAACGACAAAGCAGCTGATCGTATCAAGTAAACTCTCTCCAATATAAAGTGTACGTCACTCGCAGCTTCTTTGGCATCGCGTCTGCAATATCTCGGCCTCATGAGATTCGAGTATCCTCCTTTTCTTCTCTAGGTGTTTTATTATCTGCTTGGCATTCGATCAAGGCACGTTACGCGTTCTACCCAACAATCTTGTGCGATTAACGTATCTTATTATCTTGGCCTTGTCGAATGCAAAGATTATTTTTCCTTTCTCCCCCCCCCAATCATTCCATGTATGTACAATCAAGTATAAGCTCGGTTTGAAGAAGGCCAACAAGTGGAGAGGGTTTCGCTGTTTGTTGTTCTTTTCTCGACGTGACAGGTCAGATAATGAAATGATGACTCGTCTACCGGCCAATAGGAGGATCACTTTCACTAGCCTATAACGGTCTTTGTAAAATATAGACTTAAGTTTACATACATATCATATCCCAGATTCCATATCCAATTGATGACATAACTATCAAATATTCTCTCTATGTCACTAGTAAATATTTGAATAAACAGTAAGAATTAAATAGAGGAAAATACCATTAAAATATTACTTGTTCAATACGAATTTTAAAAATATTGGCAGTTTGAAAGACTTAAGGGTATGCATCACACACTACAACTTAGATTAGAATATGCTATTTAAATAAAATGACCACATGAGGATGGATCAGCTAAAAAGATAAACATGAATAATTATGGTTCGTTTATGTATAGTTTTTTCTGAAAGTAGTTTAGAACCCTGCGAACATGTAAAGTCTTGGATGAGGTTTCGCCAAGGAACGCTGATCCGAATTTTATCATACCAGAAGTCAGCAATTTCCTATTCGTGAGTTACTAAACGAACAGCTTATTTTCAGATGAGCAATACGCCATTAAAATCCCCAGCTCGCTATATATATATGGAAATGCCGTTCTATGAAATAATAAATAAAGCTACATTTCACAAAGTACATTTAACAAAGATCTGAGAAGACGAATTAAGTGTGATTCCAAAATCAGGCTTCTCCTTTTATATATATATATATATATATATATATATATATATATATATATATAAGATTTATATATTTATATATAAAACATTTATATAATTGGTATATATATATGTATAAGATTTATATATTTATATATAAAACATTTATATAATTGGTATATATATATATGCATAAGATTTATATATATATATATATAAAACATTTATATAATTGGTGTATATATAAGATGTATATATATATATATATATATATATATATATATATATATATATATATATATATATATTTCCAAATAAACGTATTCAGCGGGGAGTAATATGCTTTAAAAATGTGGTCAAATTTTTACCGGTACAGGAAAAAATTTGTATGTGGAAAGGAGGAACGGAAACAATCTCAATGGACACACATAAGCTTTAAACTATAGGTATGTTCTTTTGTTGACACACAGACGGTTGGTGCAAATTTGTAAATACCGCCTCGAGAATTTTTAAGTGAATTCTCGAACGTGCTTTGTGTAAGACAAAGTTTCATCCATATGTCTTCCAGTGTAAATCTGGCGCAGCAATAAATGTTCACCGGTGGCTAACTCATGACGCTGTACACGCCCGGGTGTAGGCGATTTTTCCCCCTTCATAACAAAGGGGGGGCATGTAGGGAAATTCTGACTTCCAAACGCTTAATGGTATGCTCCACGTTGTCAGCCTCTCACTTACCCTTAAAACAAAAATAACAAACCAATAATTATAAATTAATGTTTCTATTCAGTGCACAAATAAACCTTGATATTTATATATAAGAAATAGCGTTCGGGTGAGTGCGTTTGTGTACAATTCTCGGATAGTTCTAACCCTTAAACCAATCAGGACCGCATCTGTCATGATGATGGTACCCCAGCTCGGGAAAGTGCTCATCATTGCTAAGGGTTAAAGCCAAAGGTCAATATCATAGCTTACGTATACATAATCTCTTACAGCGCACAACATTGGAGTGATCATGACTTAACCTGGCATAATGATGGTCTCTCACCTAGGGATGGTGCACACCATTTTTCAAGGTTAAGATCCATAGCATATGTATCTATCCTTTGCAACAGCCCACACCACTGAACTCATCATAGCGAAACCTGACATGATGATGATCTCTGGCCTAGGGATGGTGCATATATTTTTCAAGTCAAAGGTCAAATGTTATAGTCGGGACTAAGCTGGACACTCAGGTACCCATTTCGCGGGTATCTGAGTGTCAAGCTAAGTTCCAACTATAATAATATTTATACTTAGTTAATATTTATATTTATAATTAGTTAATATTTATATTTATACTGAGCTAATAATTATATTTATACTTAGCTAATATTCATATTTATACTTATCTTAGTCCCGGTTTTATTTATATAATATAGATATTTGTATTTATACTTAGTTAATATTTATATTCGTACTTAGTTAATATTTATATTTATACTAAGCTAATATTTATATTTATACTAAGCTAATATTTATATTTATACTTAGTTAATATTTATATTTATACTAAGCTAATATTTGTATTTATATTTGCATATATTTATATTTATACTTAGCTAATATTTATATTTATACTTAGCTACGTCCCATTTTATTTATAAAATATAGATATTTATATTTATATTTAGTTAATAT
Organism: Euprymna scolopes; assembly: GCF_053919585.1. Lineage (NCBI taxonomy): Eukaryota > Metazoa > Mollusca > Cephalopoda > Sepiida > Sepiolidae > Euprymna > Euprymna scolopes. The sequence goes on from NC_136496.1 coordinate 58,190,803, forward strand.
TTATATTTATACTGAGTTAATATCGATATTTATACTTAGCTAATATTTATACAAGTTAGAAAAGCATTTCATCCAAGGCATTAAAATTGTTAAACAAAATGTTTTTACTATAGGCTTTAAAAATAAAGGTACAAGATTACATTTGAAATTTATTTTTCTTCAAACTGCACTTTTATAAATTTTACAAAGTAAGGTATAAAAATCTAAATTACCTTGGATTTATTTTATGTAATGTATATTCTGTTTACACTTTTAAAAACAAATCATTGAACATTTTATATCTATATCATTAATTGCTAGATGAAAGATAATGTTTTTAAATTGCAACAAAATGTACAATGGAATCTTGTACCTTTATTTTTAAAGCCTATAGTAAAAACATTTTGTTTAACAATTTTCATGCCTTGGATGAAATGCTTTTCTAATTTGTATCTTATCATTTTAAGATTATATTGTAAAACTCTCCTTCTCTCTGTTTCAGTTTGTTTTTCCCCATCACCCCACAACTCATTTTTGCACCTCCCTCTTTGTATTATTACAGGTCTGAATAATCTCTTTGTTTCAGTTTTTATTTCTCCTCACAATTCAACTCATTTTTGCAATCCCCTCTTTGTATTATTACAGGTCTGAATATTCTCTCTATTTCAGTTTGTATTTCTCCTCACACCACATCTCATTTTTTGCAACACCCTCTTTGTAATACAGGTCTTAAGAATGATAAAATCTGATTTTTTTTTTTACAAAAACTTAAAAATAACTTTTTTAAATTAAATTTTTTAAAACTTCTTTAAGAAGAGAAAATCTTTAAAATTTAATAAGGAACATATTTAATATCGGTTTCATAAACAAATATTCAATACATAACGAGAAAAATAAAGATGAAAATTTCAAAGGGACTGTATAACTGGTTAGGGTCAATAGTAGTCCTCCCCAGCGAATGTCTTTGTTGTTGTTATTCTATCATTATTATTATTTAAAACATGGTGTGCCCTGCTCTTTCGCGCGAGGACTAATTTATATTTAGCTAAGTCCCGATTTTATTTATATAATATAGATATTTATATTTATATTTAGTTAATATTTATCTTTATACTTAGCTAAGTACCGACTTTATTTATATTTATACATTGCTGGACACTCAAGTACCCGCTTTGCCAAGAGTAAGTCCTGCGTAAGGCGCAGGTATCTTTGCTAGTAGACTATAACATATTATCGACTAATATTCAGTGATCCTTTCTCAATCACGGGCAAAATCGGCCCCTTCTGCCTATATATATATATATATATATATATATATATATATATATATATATCAAATGGGTAATATATAATCAAAGTAAATGCAGCACTTAGCTGACTTAAATTTTACATTTATTGTAATGCAAGTAAGCTTCATCCGTCTGGTAATGAGCCTTTTGTAAATTGGCAGGTGTAGTTTTTATTTTACTATCCCCCATGGTTAAACAAACAAGACATTGTCTACTGTGATGGGAATAGGTCATATTTGTATATATATATATATATATATATATATATATATATATATATATATATATATATACATATATATATAATTGTGGGTATGTGAACGTGTGTGTACATGTATTTGGGAACTGAAAGAATTTCTGTACTTAGAAAAACAAAAGTAAGGTCAACGTGACCTTTGTTTAAGACAATTCAAATCATTAAATAATAAAATGAATCATCACCATGGAATCAAACAACAACAAATTTTATAAGTTAATTAGAATAAACACTGCATGTATATACAGTGTATCACAAAAGTGAGTACACACCTCACATTTTTCAAAATATTTAAGTACATCGCTTCTTTCGACAACACTGCAAAAATGAATTTCGACACATGAAAAGTAGTCTGTTTGCCGCATATGTAACAGAGGTAACTCAAAATGTAGCCATTAAAACTAAATCCCTGGTAACAAAAGTGAGTACACCCCTTACAAAAAGTTGTCAATATAAACATACATGTCACCTCTCAATATTTTGTGTGGCCATCATCATTATCAAAAACTGTCTTTATCTTCCTGAGCATGTAGTTTGCCAGAGCTTTACAGGTAGCCACTGGAATTCTTTTCCACTCTTCAATTACGACATCGCGGAGCTGGCGGATAATTTAGACTTTGCGCATGTCTACCTTCTGCTTCAGGATGCCCCAAAGATGTTCTATTGGGTTTAAGTCTGGAGACATGCTTGGCCAATCCATCACCTTTACCCTCAATCACTTCAGTAAAGCAGTGGTTGTCTTGGATGTGGGGTTTGATACATGTGTTTGTGAACTGAAAGAATTTCTGTACCTAGAAAAACAAAGGTAAGGTCAACGTAACCTTTGTTTGAGACAATTCAAGTCATTAAATAATTGTCATGCTGGATCACTACTCTGCGACCCAGTTTCTAGAGGGAGGGGATCATGCTCTGGTGCAGTATTTGACATTACATGTTGGTGTTCATGTTTCCCTCGATGAAATGTAGCTCTCAAATACCTTCAGCACTCATGCAGTCACAGACTATGACATGCCCACCATGCTTCACTGCAGACATGACATACTTATCTTTGTACTCCTCACCTGGTCGCCTCCACACATGCTTAAGGCCATCGGAACCAAACAAATTAAATTCCGTCTATTTAGATCATATATGGGCTTTGTTGGCATGTCTTCAGCAAAGTGTTTGCGGGCTTTTTTGTGTATTGCTTTTAGAAGAAGCTTCCTCTTGGAGTGACAGCCATGCACACTAGTTTGATGTAGTGGCGACGTATGGTCTGGACACTAAAAGGCTGATTCCCAACCGCTTTAATCCCTGCAGCAATGCTAACAGCACTCCTAAGCTGATCTTTCAAAGATCAGCACGTGCACTCAGCTTCTTTGGATGACCTATCGGAGGCGTGTGGTTCTGATTGGACCCTGCTCTTTTAAAATGCTTGATGATCTTAGCCACTGTGTTGCAGCTAAGTTTCAAGCTGTTAGCAATCTTCTAGTAGCCTTGCCCATCTTTATGTAGCGCAACAATACGTTTTTAAAGATCCGCAGAGAGTTCTCTGCCATGTGGTGCCATGTTGGAACTTTCAGTGACTGGTAAGAGAGAGAGTGTGAGAGCTACACTACAAATTTACATACACCTACTCCCTAGGAACATCTGGCCTAGTTACACTAATGAATCATATAATATTTAGAATGGAAAAAGCAGTACTCCATTTAAACATTTAGAGTAGTGTAGTTTTTTTAGAATGGTACTCCCTATTTTGGAGTGTAGTTTCTTAGGGGTGTACTCACTTCTGTTGCCAGGGATTTAGCTTTTACTGGCTATAATTTTAGTCATTTTTAGGCGAAAATAAATTAATTCTGTTATATATGTTGAAGACAGACTACTTTTTATTGTGTCAAAAAATCATTCTTTTTTTTTTAGTTTTGTCCCATTAAGAGATATACTTAAATATGTGAGGGGATGTACACATTTTTGTAATTCACTACACGACAACAACACGTGTGTATACAAAAAACAAAATGCATATAGGTAATTGCTTACGGGCATTAAGCACAGACGCCTCTGTGTAGCTTAGATATCATAAATATAAATTTATATATATCATAATCATTTGACGCACCGATTCCCGTTAATTAATTAAAGTTAAGCACGTTGAACGTTGTCAGTATTAATGGGTGCCGATTTGGGAATGAGAGATCCGGTGTATTCTCACCACTTATTTAAGCGTTGTTTCCAGTTTTCCTAGACTTCTCCTTGCTACTGGAATAAAGCAGTGCCGCCTCATATATCATTGATACACAAGCACACGCGCAAGTACTGTTACAGTGGATAGCCATTGTCTCTCAAGACTGAACGGTGGCCATCAATATATAACTATATTTATATTTTTATTACTACATTTATGCGTATTTATTCTAGTATTCATTTGGCTTGTTTCCGAATTATTATTTTTTTTACTTAAGACCTTAACTAATAAATAATAATTCGAAAAATAACAAAATGAATATTAGAATAAATGTGCATAAATGTAGTAATAAAAATTATAAAAATAGGAAAGAAAAAATAACTGGAAAAAAATTAGAAATTAAGACTAAAACAAAATTGTTTTTTAAAATACGAAAAAGTTTAAAACAAAAATTTTGGTTTGCACGACACCAAAATATCCGACCTGTAAGAACGTGGGGATGGAATTTCTTTTTCCCTCAAATAAACGTACCAAATTTATCATGTACAAAATTACTCTTTTTGTTGGAAACATCGAATGGAAATCATATCTGACGTCAGTAACAAAGGGAATTTTATGAAAACATAACATCATAAAATTGCCATCCCATTCACGAAACAGCTGTAAAGAAGAGATCCAGGATGAAATCTATATATCTGTAAAAATGAAAGTGACTGTGCGTGCCTGTCTGTGTACATTTCCCTATACAATATCTCTGTCTATTTTCAGTCTACAGACTCCAGGGTACTGAGGTTTGGGAAAATCTTTATAATCCATGTTCGGTTAGATATAGGTTCCTTAGACATGGATCTAACTTAATAACTTGATTTGAGCCCAAAATAATAAATGTTAAGGGGTCATAATAGGAGTCAAAGTTAAAATAAATTTGAACGATTCGGTCTCTACAAATTATTCAGACAATTTCTTGTCTAAACATTTGACATTTTACATACATGGTATTTAGAGATGGAGCAAGCTTTTTAGTCGGTTTGGGTCGAAAATTTGAACTACCAAAATATAAATATATGTATGTATGTATGTATGTATGTTTGCATGTCTGCCTAAAACTTTCAACAGAAGCGACGGTTTTTCACAAGATCAGTATCATTTTTAAGTTCGGCTCTTCAGACTACAAATATCGAAAAATTGGTTAAAAACATTAATTGGCTAAAAACCTTCAACTGGGCACTTTTAAACAGAGAGGGGTTGCTTTTTTCGCCGATATTTTCGAAAGTAATCCCCTTATTTCGATTGTCTGGCCTTCATTTAAACCTACGTCACGTCCGGTTTGGCGGTGGTCGTAACAGCAAAGACGTCAGGGTTTTTTTTCTCGTTCTTTTCCTCCTTCATGTTATGGGTTCGAGCCTGTCTGCCTATTAACATTTTCTTCTTTTTTTTTACTCAACACCCGGGCAACGCCGGACTGAAATGCTAGTATATATATGTATAAAAGTGAAGATGTATGTGTATCTGTCTGTCTGTGTACATTTCCCTACACAATAACTCTCTCAATTTTCAGTCTACATACTCGAAATTTGATATACAGGGTACTGAGATTTGGGGAAATATTTGTAATCGGTTTTCGGCCAGAAATTTGGCTGTTAAGGGGTCAAAGTTCAACGATTTGACCTATGAGAACTCTACCAAACTACTCCGCCAATGTTGGGTCTAAACACTGCAAATTTTAGATATAGATTTCCTACTACGACATTTTTTTTTGCTCGACACACACCTCCAAACACCCGGAAAACGCCAGGCACCCATGCTAGTATATAATATAATTAATACCGCAGCCAAACAACGTCGCTGTCTACAAGAGCCATGACAACAAAAAAATCCGGCAAGTTCAAGACTGCAGTTTCACCCTTATTTGGGCTCATCAGTTAGACATATCCAAACCCGAGATTCAAAACTTGAGCCTCTTGCATGCGAGGCAAGTACTCTTCTAACTGAGCAAACGGGGGAAATCCGACTGTGGAATGGACCTACTTCGTCTTTTTGAATTCTGGGTTTGGATATGTTTAAATGTTGTGGCCAAATGAGAGCGAAACTCGAGTCTTGGACTTCCAGTGTGTTAGGTTTCATTGCTCTTGTAGGCTGCGACGTTGTTTGACTGTGGAAATAATTATATCTCTCACATACTGAAAATAATATATATATATATATATATATATATATATATCATGGGTGCTCGGCGTTGCCCGGGTGTTTGGAGGTGTATGTTGAGAAAAAAAAAGTGATAGTAGGAGCGTAGGCTCGAACCTGTACCGCGATGGAGGAAAAGAACGGGGAAAAAACCTGACGTCTTTGCTGTTACGACCGACTCCAAACCGGAAGTGACGTAGCTTTAAATTAAGGCTAGACAATCGAAAAGAGGGGATGACTTTCGATAATATCCGCAAAAAAAGCAACCCCTCCCTGTTGAAAAGTGCCCAGTTGAAGGTGAAGAAATTAATGTTTTTATTCAATTTTTCGATATTTGTCGTCTCAATGGTTGAACTTAAAAACGATACTGATCTTGTGAAAATTTGTCGAAAGTTTTAGTCAGACATGAAAACATACATACATACATTTATATATTAGTAGCTCAAACTTTCGACCTTAACCGATTAAAAAGCTTGCCCTATCTCTGAACACCCTTTATGTAAAATTTCAAATGGTTAGACCAGAAATTATCTGAGTAATTTGGTAGAGACCACACAAGTCAATTTTTTTAAATTTTGACCCCTATTATGACCCCTTAGATTTATTGTTTTGGGCTAAAATCAAGTTATTAAGTTAGATCCATGCCTAAGGAACCTATATTTAAAATTTTAAGCGTTTAGATTTAATATTGGCGGAGGAGTTTGGTAGAGTTCTCAAAAGGTCAAATCGTTGAACTTTGATCCATAACAGCCAAATTTCTGGCCAAGAACAGATTACAAAGATTTTCCCAAACCTCAGTACCTTGTATATCGAATTTCAAGTCTGTAGACTGAAAATTGACAGAGATATTGAGTAGGTAATGGTACACAGACAAACAGATACACAGTGAGACAGACACTTTCACTTAACTCACCAGAAGAAATAGCAACAATCAACAGTAATACAAGCACTCAACTGAGCTCTAGATTTTTTTCAGGACAGCAAACCAAATATAATGTTTACGTAAGCAAAATTAGTTAATATTTTACCTATCAGGATAAGCCTCCGTCGTTTTGAGTTATTTTAATAATTTTATTAAGATTGAATGCAAGTAGTGCCGAGCGTTTGGGTTAAAATGACAACAAAACTCGGCGGTAATATTGCCGCTATATTTGAAGTCTCGAAAATCGCTTAAAATTCGAAAATAAAACAAAATGCTGGTACTTTTTAAATACTGTCAAATCCTTCAGATAAATAACACCGTGAAATTTCATGTGGGGATTTCTATAAATAAATGTCAATGGGCGTTAGGTAGACGGTGTAACAACACCGCTCTGATCAGTAATGGTGAAACTTGGGTAGGGTTTACCTATATAAAACTGTAACTCAACAAAAACTGATTCAGATTAAACTTGAAAACAACCATGTTATAGTCAGCTGGGAAGCAGTTGATCGATAATGTGTCCCACAGAAAGGCAGTTCTAAGATCGAAAATTTGATCATAAAATTTACGGTTCAGATAGTTAGGGAAATTATTGACAGTTTTTGTCGTTAGAGGAGTACTTGCTGAAAAGATTTTACAGCAAGAGAAAGGTATATTAGAAGCACCGTCGAGTACTTGGAATCTTTTAAATCAAATCTTATTTCTAAAACCAAAATACTTTAGAGAATATTTTGTGTCATTAAATTACAAAGAAACGAGGATTTGGGGGAAACAATCGTTGATTTAGTCAGCGTCGTATAATAACATATTGGTGTTTTACCAAGGTAGAATGTTATAATAATTTTTAGATTCGATGTCGCCAAAATGTCATGTTTCTGCATCATTTTCTTCGTTCTGCTTATCACATTTTGTCCGGTGATCGTGTCGGTCACTACTGTTTGAATTGTTTTTCGCTGATCACGAAATCAAAATACCGGCGACCGATTGGAGCATTGCGTGTTTCTTTATGGCCGGACAATCGATCACTGACAAGATTATTGTCTGTCCAATATCGATTCGAAAGACCGCTCCTCTATGCGCGTCTCCCTGTGCTCTCGAGTCTCTTTGCTTCCAGAATGTGCTGAGCGTAGAAATTGACCGCCCTCTCCACCCATCACGCATACACACTAGTTACGCATCACCATTACCACTACCTTCAGCAGGGTAACACGCGGAAAAAACGGGCAAATATACAGACGGGTTTAGAAGAAGTTATACTGGGAAAACAAATCTGTATAATAATGAGGAATTGCTTCAGCATTAGTGTATGACTGTCTGGTCAGAGAGACTTTTTGTCTTTTATTTCTGCATGTATCTACAAAAGTATATTTTCATTAAATTCTTTTACTTTTCCTAAAATGTACAGTAATTATTAATTTATCAAACATAAGATTAATCATTGCATCTACCCTCGGTGGATTGAACCACTCAGTTCAAACCACCGAGTTTGAATGCATTAATCTTATGTTTTTTTATTTTCCATCTTTTTTCTTCTCCAGTAGTTTAATGAGAATATTAAGTTTTCAAGCAGTCTTCAAGTATTTCCCGCTTAGGGGGAGATGATGAGGTTGGGTGTTTGTAGTTCTTGTAGAGAAGAACCGCGGTTCTCCTATATACAATGGCTGATATTCCCAAATAGTCACCTTTTCAGCACTGACCAGATTCAACGTTGCTTACCTTCGTTATCTAATAAAACCCGGTGTCAACGTTTGATTATACGGTTAATCATTAAGTACATTTGAATAAATTTAGTGGTCATCACATTTAAAACGTACGCATAATATATTTTTATTTATAATATTTTGGGAGAGTTTGACTAAAATTAATTAACAATTAAAATGTCAATAAATCTAATGTTTAGAGGAATCAACATTCTGATTTGCCAAATTCTAATAATTCTAAAATAAAGCAAGTTAGTATTCTAATAAAACAGTTAGCAATGGGGAATTCGAAATTTTGCTTATAGAAACCATTCTAAAATTGAACATCAGGCATGTTAGTGATTTTCTGCTTAATATTTTTAATATGTTTAATCATGTTAAGAGAACAGAGTAATAAGGTAATAAGTGTACCTTGTTCTTAGACGTATATAGAATATTTTTTTAAACATTTACTAACGATGACATTTGTTTTGTGTTGTGAAGTACCACACTTGGTGCCGCAACCAGGATGTTTATTAACCAGGTAACTCCCCCGGATTAACGTATATTTTCATATTTATGCTGCAAAACCAGTATACGCACGTAGTTATCACAAAACACATAATAGGTCCTAATTACAAAACGACCACAAACATCGTAACAGTTGTTCCTAAAAACCAGGAAAGATCCCGAGAAAAAATCCATGGGCGCAACAACCTCTAGACGAAGATAGTTCTATTACAAACACACCAGTGCTCAACTACTTGAGAAAAAGCATCAGAAATTAAGATTAAGTCGACATTACAGCCAGCTCGAACCAGCAAACGGGGAGCTGAACTGAACATCAACAGCAGAAGTCCATACAACTTAGATAATGTTTTATCGTTTTTGGAATACCGTTTTTTTTTATACCGACGAGGCATAAGGTCATTCGCAGGACGAGACAAGTAGCTCTCGCCGGCAAAAGATCGTTTTTGAACATCTGCAGAGCAGAAAAGTTCCAATGGCGCTCAGATAAATATCTGCTAGAAAACGGATGGGTTATAATTTGGTGTCTATCGTTTGATCGTGGCTAACACCCTGTGAGCTGGTTTCTTAAACCAATACTTTTCCGGTAAAGGACCTTTGTCATATTGGTTGCTGTTTTCAGGACGATCATCGACCAAGTAACTCTCCCAGGTTAACGTATATTGTCATACATAAGTATATAGAGATATTATGTTTGGGCTGTGTTAGTTTTGTTTTATATAATTTTATTTTATTTCAATAAGTGACCGGAGTTTTTATATGAGACACGCTGATAGTGCTTATTAGTTGGTTTAACATATTGACTCTGACTCATACAGTCACTTGTGTTGCTCTACCGATGCCAGGTCTTATGGCGCATATATATATATATATATATATATATATAAATATATATATAATATATATATATATAAATATATATAATATATATATAATATATATATAATATATAATATATATAATATATATAAGGCGCATAAGCCTGACGAATATATATCAAATGAAAAAGTACATTTACAAAGACAGATATAAAAATGACAAAATGTATTGCTATCTATGGCTATATATACTCTATCATTCTATACCATTTCTTTTTCTCTGGGCTCCCTTCTTTTCCTCTCCCACATATCTCTAATTATTTTGAAAAAGGCCCCCAAACAGCCATAAGCTATGGTTGATACTACACAAAATACTCGGGAAGAGTTAAGGAGAAAAAAAAAACAAGTATGGAGAGCACTAACTCTACGTCCACTCAATGGGTGCGAGGAGTACTTTGATCCTGAGAAAAATTATTTTCACGCACATTAAATTCCAAATGTTATTGCTAGCGAGAAACCAATGGTAAGCGGTTCTTGCGATAATGTAAGAGCATTTGCAAAATATATCGAAAAAGGAGGAAAGTATTGGAAACCCTGGAGAAATTTTTTGTCATCCTGACTCCAGGGAACACCGCCGTTTATCATTAGTTAGTAATTTCTTATGATGAGCTATGTTTGAACATTTACTGAGTATAAATAAATAAATAATAATAATAATAATAATAATAATAATGAGAAGAGGAAAAAGAAAAGGAAGAAGGAAATGAACAAGAACAAGATCAACAACAACAACAAAACCTCAACAAAGGAGAAGACAAATATCCAATAAGAGTGTATCCATTAACAGACCTGTCTGAGTGAAATTTCCCTGAGGTCACTATATTGAACGCTGCCGATTAATTATCGAAATGAAGCATAGCTAGTTTGTGTTGATATGAAGATGACAACTGCATCGAATTCTTGTAACTGCAGACCGGAGGAGGTGGACAAGGCGTTCTCAGTCCACATCGAGATTTCTCAAGGAAATGGATTATAATACGTATCGTCCAACAGCTAATACCGTGTTCTCCCGTGAGAGAAATGTATTTGTCCACTGTTTCGTATAATAAAGACGCATGGACTGCAATAATATCATTTGTGGTGCCGAAATGAATGAACGGGTTATCGATTTGAAACCATTGTTCGATCAATGACCTGAAATATTTACTTGATTTATTTTCGAGCTGTTGCTTTAGCTGTCGTTATTTAGATTTTGACAATTTAATCTTAATGATAAATACAATTTGCTTGATTAACCTAATAGATAACGTCGTGAACTATAGAAAGTAAACATGTGGCGTCCAAGTCTCATCTATTCTTGTATTATTTTAACTACATTTCTAATCTTTTATTTTAATCTAACAACATTTTAGTCGCTACAACCAAAGACCTTCTACAATTACAGCTTGTCAAACTTGGACATTATCATAACGAATTTGGGAATCACTACGGAATTTCTAACGAGAATGGATTGTGTTCGGTCAACTAGTCATGATCGGACTGCGTGTACCGTTTACATTAATTCCGAGGTGTATGGCATTATTTTTTCTAGAATTGCTTCACTTATTCTTGATATTCATTTTATAATGCTGAGAAATAACAAAAAAAATGCATCAAGTGCAATTTTTTAAATCTTTGGTATAACTTAATCGAGATAGGAATCCTAGTCTCTGAAACCATTGGTATTCACTCTGGGTAATATGCTAATGGATAAATTTATAGGTATAAACATTATTTAATAACCGTTTTTTTTTTTATCGTACGGTTGATTAAAGCTTCTACTTCTAGAAAACTGTGATTATAAACGGATTAGTAACGTAGCATGTTATCCCTTGCGCTACATGCACTTTGTGAAAACAAAGGATCAAGACAGTATGTTTTATCTGTGAGTAAAATAGCAATACGGATTTAATTAAGAGTATGCAATCAATCATCATTGAATAAACCTAAAAGGTTTGAATTTCCAGGAAGCAGTAAAAACTAACAAACAAAAGAACATCAGTATAACTCGTTGTAACTGATCCTTATAAATTTAAATTTCGGATTTTCAACCTTAAAATCTATACGTATGCAGTTGTTTTTATTGTTTTTGTTGTTGTTTTACTTACAGAAATAAACACGTTTTAATACGAACGGCTTATCCATTGTGTAAAAATCCTTCACGGTGGTAGTTCCAAAAGTAAGTCACAACCGAATGTAACTTTCCATGCAGATTTCTTCTGTCAGAATTCGATTAAGTAAAGCCAGTCTCTCGGTGTCTCGATGACCAGTCAAGTCGGGCATCACTAAGTCTCCCTCACACGGATATTGAATATAGACCTGTCTATGAACCCAATGCCTCTTCCTTTCTCAGAGAAATGAGAACATCAGTCAATGGACTGCATTCAGGTTCTTTGGAAGCAAAGAGAGTACAATTAATCGGTAGAGGATAAGAAGAAAGATGTAAGTGGCGCACGCCTCAGCAGTCCCCTTTAATGAGAATTTCCTCTTAAGCAAAGAGTTAATTGACGTTTTGAACTTTGATTGTACCATCGACTATTTTTTCTCGATTTACAGGACCGGTCCTAACCACACGCTAAGCATTCGAATCGGGCCACCTGTTAATTTGAATGAGATCGTAAAGATAATGAAACTGCTCCAGGCATCCAACCGCAGCTGACAGATTTGCTATGGTTGATTATCGTCTCTGTAATCGTTCGTTAATGAATGAGCGCCTCTGTCACTGATACGATGTCTAGAAAGCAGAACGCAAAGACACTGATGTCATCGACGAACACTTACACTATGGCTTGCGCTCTATCGGGCAAAACGATTCTACCGATGACCGATAGTTTGCGAAGTAGTGACTCTAGTAATATTGTAAGAGTATCTTGTGTAGGAGACGGTGAGACTCGTCGTGGGCGACGAAGCGTTTCACTGAAGAACCACAGCAACACACAGCAAACCAACAAACAATCACAGCCACGGCGCGAAGGCAACTTACAAAGCTCAGCTGACTGCACGAATAGACACGGAACCCAACGGTCACTGTACTGATCGCCACGAACGTCAGAACCCGACTGACTCGCACCTCCAATGGACCGATTTTTATTACTCAAGATGGCCTAGCTAATTTGCATCCCCGCGAGATCTCGCGCGATCCTGCGAGATTCCGTCTCTAATAAAAGCAGGCAGGCGCCATCTTGAAACTCTTTCTTCCGCTGCCCCGACCACAGGATCAGCCACCACCCCACACGCCAGGCACACACGGACCCTCTTGCGCCGAGGGCTACGGTTAGTCTCACACTCCCCCCTGGTCTCCAGATCACATACGTGACACGGCGGACGTGGCCGTTTGATTCGAGCACTCCTGCGGAGGGGTATTGCCGGGACTTCCTCATCGGAGCTCTCAGAAGTGGCATCGGAAGCATCAGCATTAGAGCTCGCAGTTGAGTCATCAAGTCCATGGGGCACAGGTTGGATCCATCGCTCATCGTCGGATGACTCGCTCCTTCCACTGCTCGCAGTTGAGTCACCAGGTTCGTGGGGCACGGGTTGGATCCATCGCTCATCGTCGGATGACTCGCTACTTCCACTGCTTGCCGATTGGTCAGCGCTTAGAGCGGGCCGGACATCCCTTACGTGGCGCGGAGTACCATCGACTAGTATGGCCTGTTCACTGATGACGCCGGTGACCCGCCCCCTCCAAAAGCTGCTGGTGCACCGGCCGCCGGGTGGCTTCACCCAGACGGTGTCTCCCACTTGGTACGTCCCCTGGGGTTCTCGTTGGTCGGGTAGACACACTTCAACGTCCTTGACGCGCACGTGGTAGTGATGAATCGCATCAGCAGGCGCACTGCCGCCAGTCACGGTGTCCTTAGGCGTTGTGTTGTATCTGTAAACCGCCTCCGCGATCGTACACTTCTTCCTGGCCGCGATCCTCTTCACGGTTCGGTGGCATCGCTCCGCTATGCCATTGCCGCTCGGCACATACGCGCATCGGTGTCGAAGGCGGATCCCCCAGTTGTCCATAAAATGCCTAAATTCCCTGCTGCAGAACGCCGTGTCGTTATCTGTGAGGATCTCCTCAGGCGGCCCCCTTTCGTAGAATATGGATTCCAATTCGTGGATGACACTGGTGGAATCCTGCCTTGCCAATTGGCGCCAAATCGCGAACCTCGTTGGCCCGCAGTCTATCAGCGTGAGGAAGTGTTGGCTGCCGTAGTGGGTTATATCCATACCCAACCGACTCCAAGTCGCGTCCATTCCCAGCTGTCCTTTCCGCCATCTGGCTGGGGCGGGGTCGATGGACTGGCACGTTTGGCACTCCCTGACCACTGCTCTTACTGCGCTTTTTGGTATTGATGGTCTAGCCAACTTCACAAAGTAGTAGGTCCGTTGCACTCCGGGGTGCCCACTGTCGTGATGTATCTTCCTGATTTCGTCCTCCTCGACGGAGGCAGCACACAGAGGCAATGGCTTAGCTTCTTTCTTCATAGCCTCATACCATCTCCGTGGTACCCGAGTGAGCTTGTCGGCGAGGTTGTAGTCCGAGGCGACGAGCACTACGTCTACGGACAGGTTGTACTCCGTCACCAGTTTTTTCACAGTCTCGAGCCTCCGTCTTATCAGCATTTCGCTGGCTGCCTTGGTGCGTGCCCTGGCCTTGCTCGTGAGTGTGTCCGACACCCAGTGGTGCACGCAAAGTGAGTCGGTGTGCACACGCAGTTTCTTCACTTCCCATTGAAGTGCCAGGTTAATGCCCTTTATTACAGCGTCGAGTTCTGCCAGGTTGATATGGGCAGCATCATTCGCCGGTCGCAGCCAGCAGGCATCCTCAACTACGGCCCCATCTTTCTCCAAAACTACACCGATCGCTAGAGAACTTGCGTCCACCCACACGCTCAGTTTGTCTCCCTGCACGCACCAGTCCCCTGTGGCGGGGTCATTCTTTTTCACACTAGCGACGGTCTCCTTTAACATTCGAACCAATAGTTCGTCGGTTATCTCATCGTCCCAGCCTTTGCTGACCGCATTTGCCCTCCTTTTTATGACGCCTGTCGCTGCACGAACCCATCCGCATACTGGAAGGTGCCCCACAAGTTTCCCGCACAGGGAGAACACGGCACGTCTTGTGTAAACGTCGGGTACGTCGGGAACTGCGGTTCCACGCCTCCACCTCAGGATCCCTCGCTCCTCTTGAACGCTCAAGCCCAATACGCGGGCACCATCCTCAAGCCGCTCAGAGTCCTTGCAGTTTAGACCAAACTCGGCAAGTTTGGATCTTACGCGCGAAGAGGACACGATATCTTCGTTCACGTATATATCGTCAATATACGCCGATGTTCCCTTTCTGATCCATTCTTCTTGTGACAACACGGCATTGACGATAGCCTTCATTATCTGGGGTGCTACGTTTAGCCCAAATCCGAGTCGCGTAAGACAGTATCTCTTCCCGGAAAACATCACTGTCTGGAAAGGCCACATCGCCTCGCCGATCCGGACCTGCAAATATGCTTTTCTCAAGTCCAGTAGGGACACATTGGACCCCTGCCGGCGCCACTCTCGAAGCTTGCTGGCACAGACGTCGGCGTCCGCTGTGAACGCATCAACGTGCGCATTCAACTCACGGTAGTCCATTACCGGCCTCACCTTTAACTTGTTAGGTTGGGCAACTGCCATCAGCGGTATCAGGCCCTTGGGGGGTCCAAGTTTGTCGTAGGGGTATGGAATCAGCCAACCGTTCTTAATCCATTCACGGAGCTCGCTTTCGTATGCAGGCCTTATCTGGTCGGGCATACGGTACTCTGCCACTTTGTTTTGTAGTTTGGCCGGTTCCTTGTCTTCTGACCACCTCCAAGTGGCGGTCCACGCCTTCTGTTGGTCGTCGAATTCCGCACTGAAGTCCGGCTGGTCGACTCTTAGTGCTGCGCACACCGGGGGCCTATCCTGAAACTCTACAACGCCAGCGCGCGTTATGCGCACGCCGCCCAGGGCTTTGATGGCATCGTAGCCTAGCAACAGGTCGAAACTCAGCGGTTTTTCGCGTGTCACCAGCGCTTCGACGTTGGCTGAGTTCCCAGTTCTTGTGCGAATGTGTACCACACCCACGCCGCAACACATTCGTATTTTTCCAGTGATGGTAGTTATCCTGACGTTCTTCTTTTTCCACGCCCGACAGAAGTCCGCACACACTATGGTGCGGGAGCAACCGGAATCAAGGAGGGCTGAACATAACGTGTCATTAACTCGGACCTGAATGACAGGGAGCGCCTTGTTTATTTTCTGTTCGGGGAAGAGGTCGGCACTGGCACCTTGTCCCCGTCCCCGTTTCCCGCACAGTCTCGGGCCATGTGCCCAGTCTTGTTACAGCGGTAGCAGCGAACAGCCGTCGACCGCCTTCTACAATTTCTTGCCATGTGGCCCCGCCCGTTGCATCTGTAGCAGATGACATCACCTTGCGGGCTGGGTCCCTGAGACGGTCCTTCGCCACTTGGTGGGGCCTGTGCGACAGCGACTACCGTTTCCTGCACCGTCGAGTCGTCCTTCATTATTGTCCTGGCTCTGTCCACTAGGTCACTCAGCGGTAGTGAGGACATGGTAGAGGTTGCTCGCAGGAGCTGCTTTGCTCCAGCGGGGAGTCCTGACAGGAATTTGTAGGCTAGGGCCCTCTCGGGAAGACCGCCGAACAACACCGTCAGCTTCTTAAGTTCGGCGAGATACACGTCCACAGTTTCGCCCAAGCGTATAGACCTCGTCTCAAACTGCTCCCATGCAGTGGCGGGGTCAGTGGCGAAAGCCCTGTACAACGCCGCCTTGATACTCGAGTAGTCACACTTCTCCTCAGCGCTGAGTTGCTGATATACAGCGAAGGCCCCGCCGGTCAGCCGCAGAGGAATCACGCGCTCGACATTTTTCACGCCGGACAACTGACAATGTAACTCGACCTTCTCAACCCAGCTGAGTACCGGGTCGGATCCGTCGAATTCCGGTATCAATTTTAGATCGAACCTATCCGCCATTGAAGAAAAGAAAACCAAGTTCGGAGTGGGGAGGCCGAAATAGCTTGTAAGAGTATCTTGTGTAGGAGACGGTGAGACTCGTCGTGGGCGACGAAGCGTTTCACTGAAGAACCACAGCAACACACAGCAAACCAACAAACAATCACAGCCACGGCGCGAAGGCAACTTACAAAGCTCAGCTGACTGCACGAATAGACACGGAACCCAACGGTCACTGTACTGATCGCCACGAACGTCAGAACCCGACTGACTCGCACCTCCAATGGACCGATTTTTATTACTCAAGATGGCCTAGCTAATTTGCATCCCCGCGAGATCTCGCGCGATCCTGCGAGATTCCGTCTCTAATAAAAGCAGGCAGGCGCCATCTTGAAACTCTTTCTTCCGCTGCCCCGACCACAGGATCAGCCACCACCCCACACGCCAGGCACACACGGACCCTCTTGCGCCGAGGGCTACGGTTAGTCTCACAAATATAGCAGGGGTGACATCAGACTTCCCTGACACACCGACAAAAAATAGTAAGACAGTTTCGAACACTTTCCGTTAACCGGTACTACTGCTGTCGGTGCATGGGACATTACGGCAATCCATTTGTCGAAGTGCGATTTAAAATCGCAGGTCTCTAGAATAAATGCTAGAGTGCGATGGTTTATCTTCGTCGACTCCCCCTCTAGAATCGTACGGATGAAGTACAAATACTTCGTAATTAATCTTTCCTACGCATCGTAATTTTGCTCGGATACATCCAACTCTTCTATAAAACTCTATACCAGTTTTATAGAATCTTGGCTTAGATATTTAACTCTATGTTTATCAGAGTTGCGGATCTGTATGATCTAATTCCTCTTTACCATGCCTGTTCGTCTTCCTCAGCAATGTGATCACTTTCTGGTGACTTAATCCGGGATAGAAACCTTGTCAAACCAATCGTTGAACATATCCTTTAACATCATACAAAAATGTACGATAGCTTCAAATATAATTTATACGACAGACCGTCAATCCTGGCGATTTGTTGAAACGGAATACTTCAACGCAGTTAAAATCTCACGTACAGCGACCCTACCTTTAGAACCAGCTGCTCTAGCCGTATCGTGGTTAAATAGCCGCCAAACTCTTGTAGCGGGAAATCGGGCTGTTGCGTAAATCGCTACATGAATGATCCTGAAATTCGTCACAAATCTCCTGGGTCGACTTCCAAGATGCATCCATTCGGCTGCTTAACTTTTGCGATGTACTAATCCAAGCTTTGCCTTGAAACTTCTTTACGCTAATCTGCGTCAGAGTTCACAGCTTTATTGGAAAAAGTTATGCAATAATTACTATGCTCTGATAATTCTCGCTAGCCTCGTGTTGAAGGTCCCTTATAGCTAGTTCTAGGCTAACAAGATTCCCCTCATCCATTGCAACTGACTTTTTACCGTAGGGTTATGAAATGCGAGAAGCTTGATAGATTTGTGATCTTAGTTTTCAGTCCAACCTACCACTTACTTCCAGTGACCGCTCCAACTAAATCCTCTTAAATACGTAGCACTATTTTTATCGGAATTCTTTTTTTCTACAGCATGGATGTGTTCAACTAAAAATACTCGGCTAGTTTATGTATATTCCATAACTTCTACTGGCTTATAACTAATCTATTATCCGTTTGTACCTAGCCTCGCGATTGTAGGACATGATAAAAACCATACAACCAGATTACATCTGACCAGCTAGGCTAGTCTCAAACCTTCCCTTTTCTTCTACGTTCCCGACATATCTTGTCCATCTTTTCCAACCCACCATTAAAGTCACGAATTGCCAATATTCGATAAAACACGTCGAGATCCCTAAAAAATGAAGCACTCTCCTGAGCGATGCTAATCGCATCGGTCGCAATGACCTGAACCACGTCATTTTTTACGGTAATCTCGGCCACAACTAGCTTATTCTCATTATCCCTACAGACAACGTTATCCGTCGGGGACAATATTCCTATATGTTGAAACAAGATCTAAGTTCCTTGCCAGCACCCGAAACTTTGCCTTGCCCTACCCGAAACGAAGTACGTCTCCGAGACGCAGCAACATCCACTCCTAGAGAAGCGGTCAATCCAGACACAACTTTCCTAAGATGCATAAAGACAGCATTCCATTACGGCCCAGTATGCCATCCATTGAGCCGATTTCTAGTAGGCTCCCAATCATAGGCAAATGTCTATCTTACGCTAAGAATTCAGATCACTTCGTGGAAATAATCAACACTGCTCTCCTTTATTCCAACCAGATAGTGAGTCTTAGATGCAGTTATTCGGTTAACAAAAGTCGGTTAACAAAAGTACCCACTAGCAAGAGTTTGATGATGGTACGTGAAAAGCTGACTGAAGAGACGCACTTGCACATCAATTTACAATAAAATTGTGATGTACATTTCTGTGTAAAAATTACATACTTAGAGATGATATCAGATATATATTGAGAGAAAGGAGGTCTGGCAATAGGGTCCATATTGTTCTACCTCGTGGACACCACTAAAGCTAACAATGTTACTGCGATATGTGGATGACACAATCATACTCTAGCCCTACTAGGCAGATGTTCAAACATTATTGGACGATGTAAACTCCATCCATCCTATTATACAGTTTACGATGGAAAAATAACATAAAAACAAATTATCGTGACTAGATGTGCTGATAGCTTGTACTAGTCAGAGTGTTATGTCATCTGTATTTCAAAAGCCAACTTTTACTTTAACTTTTACTAGACAGTACCTAAAATTCAACTAACACTATCAATAAAATGTAAATAAATGATCATCGGTTGCTTACACCACTAAGTAAAAACAATTTGTTGTAATCAAGATGAGATGAAGAGTCTAAGAGAAATGCTCCGCTTAAATAAATATACAGAGAGTATGACATTAGCTCCAAAAAATCTGAATCAAACAACAAACGACACCACCCGAAAACAAACCACAGATCATGTGCTTGTCGAAAAAAAATCCAAGAATATATAATCCACATGACACAGGGACAGTGTTTAGCAACGATTCGACTCTCCAGAAATATATTGTCAGAGTCAAGTCCTCTACAGATAAACGCATGACCAAAAATCTATGGGTAATATATCCTATGTAAATGTTGAAAACTATAAAAAGGTGAAACATGCCAAAAAAAAAAACATCAAAAAGCGTAGAGAGGTTGAAAAGTCGAATATAACTGACAATCTATGGAGGGAAAACGGAAATACATACCCTTATGGGACGAAGCAAGATTGATAGATAGAGAAGAACAGTGCAATGACGTATATTTTGAGTGAGGATCAACCATTAAGTAGACCAGGTATTGAATTAAACACTATATCGGAACCGTATATTATAATTAATATAGCCTCCTTAAGACTTAAGAATGTGGGTACCCACGAAGGGGTGCATGCGCATGAAATCTTTGTGACAGGTGGTGCGCAATCTCCAACTACACCTCTCCTGAGTCAACATGGTTTAACAATAGTGGCAAGAGAAGTGTATGTACACGACGACTGGAAACAAATGCTGAGATAAGCGGAGAGAACATAGAGCGCCTAGAAATCCAAAATGGTCACCCATCTCGTATTAACCAGACTCACCGTTGTTTAACTTCGGTGAACTGATGAGAACCCGTGTGTCAACTCGATTATAATAATCAATATATATATTTTTTTGTTACCGTATCTTTCTGTTAAGTTACATTATTGTATCGGCTACACGGCGGTTTTTTTTGGCTGTCTGTAGCGTCCTCAGACTTTTACAGAAATGTTCGCTATTTTGGGATGAAAGAGTGGAAGAGTGAATGAGGTCAAGGGGAGTGCAAGGAGGGCGGAAGAGAGGAAGGGAACTAGGAGAGAAGGTGGGGGCCTTTGGTATGTCGATAATGTTTTAGTTTTGGGGTTTAAGGAACTTGTGGGGGAGGGTCTGGGAAGCTCATTTCTGGTGTGGCTGAGGGCATAGGGATACATGAGGGGAAGGGGAGTATATGGGGGTGGGAGGAGAAGTGTTACTTTAAAATTCGAGTCTTAGTGTTAATGTTTTTTAGTTTTTAGCGTCTCGTTGGTGAGGTGATTTCTTGGTAAGTTTGTCTTGAGCTGTTGGGTGTTCGCTTATGTTTGGAGGCGGGAGGGCTATGATTCGGTTTATTTATTTTTACTATTTATTTTGTTGTTAATTGTTTGGAGAGGGTCAGCTAGCGGTCGCAGTCACGGGTACGCACATGCGCACGTACATACATATATACTTAAAGGAAACGGTCACGGGTACACCTACATACCCGCCCTGGCGTGCAATTATATGTGCATATGTGCGCCTGCATGGATAGACACCTGCGTTGTTCTCGCTTGCGTCAGAATTTCTTTAAGGTGCTAATATTGGGCGCGCGTGGATGCACACATACACAGATGCATACATACATCGACGCCCCTGTCCCCAAGGAGGCGATTATACGGACTTCTATGCACATATTGATTCAGGCATATGCTTGTTCCCTTCCTCTCTTCCTCTTCCGCCCTCCTCGCAAACCCCACCTGACCTCATTTACTCTTCCACTCTTTCATTCCAAAATAGCGAACATTTCTGTAAAAGTCTGAGGACGCTACAGACAGCCAAAAAAACCGCCGTGTAGCCGAAACAATAATGTAACTTAACAGAAAGCTACGTTAACAAAAAATAAAACGCATATTTGCTCAACAACAGTATTGAGCACTTTCTTCAGTTTTTATTAATTACCATCTCCACTAAATATATATATATATATATATATAAAATAAAATAAAATAAAAATTACAATTAAATTTACCCAAATGATCCAAGATGGTAAAACTAAAGTATATTATAAATATTAAAAAATTAATATTTATACAGTAATCTCAACCAGATGTAAAAGCTCGATAAAACCAAATAGGAGATACTAATAAGAGCAAACAGTTAATAAAACATGTTAAAAAAAACACTTTGAAAAAGAGTTAAAAACATATTTAATCTGAAAAGGAAACACTTGATAAGTGGATGGTCCTTAATCCGCGGAGTTTCGAAGAAATACTTTCCTTCTCATCAGAGGGTAGGAATTAGAAAAATGCGGGATCGGATTTTGCATACAAAAGTATTTGATGAAACTGCAAGTAAGTCAAAGATCTTACTTGATAACAAAAAGTGAAGCAGAGGGAATATAGTGCAGAAGGTGATTATACATGAATGGATAGTCTGGTGAAAGGTAAATAATCCAATGACGGTTAAATCCAAAAATATAACTCCAAGAAAGTTAATTGAGTTTCCATTTGCACAAGTAAAATCCAAGGAAATCACGTAATTAACAGATGATCCAAAATAATCCAAAAGGCCGAAATCCATGGAATAATTCACAAATATGTACAAAGAAAAGGGGAAAAATTTCAATAATATTAATAAAAGAAAAATAAGATATGCTTTTCATACGACTGCCGAGACATAATGTAAATAAGAAAGATCAGGGAAGAAGAAGAGGAGAAAATCAGTGAAACAAAAAAGAAAAAAAGAGAAAAAAATGGTGATAGAATTAAATATAAAATTGAAAGCAACTGTAAAAATAACCCAGACCAAAAGATGTTAAAAGGCGCGAAAAAGATATAGGGCAAAACAATAGGACGACTGAAATGTACGGGTTATAACTTAATAAAATATCAGCAAGAGTTATTAAAAGACACTAAATAGAAAATAAATAAATAAATAAAAAGTAAATTATAAATAAAAATAAATAAATAAATAAAAAATAAAATATAAAATCAAAAAAAGTATTTTATATTTTATTTTTATTTATTTATTATTTTTTATTTATTTATTTATTTATTATTTTTTTTCTATTTATATTATATCCCTGCAGCCGTGTGAAAAGCATATCTTATTTTTCTTTTTATTAATATTATTGGAAAATTCCCCCTTTTTCTACGATCCAGTAACATCATCAGATCTTACAGGTTTTCTGTAAGGTCTGACGAGGTTGCTGGATCGTATGGTTCGGCAACCGAAACATGTGTAACTAAACAGATAAAACGGTAATAAAAAATGAAGCATATATATATAAAGAGAGAGACTAAATAGATACTAATATATATATATATATATATATATATATATATATATATATATATAGTAATAATATGTAAAATAAGTTTAAGGCTCCTTTATTTGGAAGCATAATTGTCCGCAAAGATATGTGGCGCAGTAATGAGAGTACTAGTAAAATTCTGTTGTAAAAGTGACTTCTTCCGAAGGGTCAAAGTTTTATCCTCAAAGTGGGCGGCCGAAAATCTAATATCGACATTTATCCAGTTATGGCTGATGAAAGGGACGCATGCTGCTGCCGTATCAAATAAAGGCTATGTTCGAAATTCCGTGTAGTTCCGTGGTTTGACAAAAATTATTCTGAGTTCGACAAAATATGTATAAAATGTGTGAAACGCTGTGAAAATAGCACTTAAAATGCAAACAGTAGTCCAACGAATCCAAATAATACGAATAAAAATATTTTTGTTCGAATTATATTTTCGAACATTCGGGCATAGGATTGCCTTTAGGAAATAGTAATCAAAATAAATTAAATATTTCTAGGCATATTTTATTGCATATGTACTATATTATTATTCGAACACGGTAGTGTTTGAATAATAAGGTTAAATGTTTGTTAGCCTCATCGTTCCCTAATTTTGCGACCAAATTTCAAACAATTTTTACCGTTTATAAATTATCTTTTTCGTCGTCAAAACCTTCATAAATCATAGCGGGAATGTCGCTCGCATGTCATTGTATTAGGGTTATATAGAGAGAGTTTACAAAAGTGATGCTCTTTGGCGTGTGAAAGCTGATAATATTTCGCTTACGACGTGTCCCTTAAATTCTGTTTCTCTCTTTTTTTAATTTTTTTTAATTGGAATTCATTGAGATGAGTATTATTTATTAATGTTTATTTATTGCGGACTATTATTCTCATCTTTTCTTAGTTGTTTCACTTTATCAGGCGAGAGGAATGGTTGGCCGAAACGTCGTGAAACAACTAGGAAAAGATGACGATAATTTTCCGCAATAAATAAACAGTAATAAACTGTCTTTTTGTCCCTTATTTCTGCTTATTTACTAATTATGTATTATATTTAATTTTTTTATTTAGTCAATTTAAAAAGTTGGTAATAATTTTGTTTATGAGTTGTTTGATAATGCGTATGATATTGAACACTAAAAAGAAAATATTATTTGAAAGCAAAGGCTGGAAAAATCATGGATTACATTTTTAAAAAATGCTGCAATATTTTAAGTTATAAATTTATTATATGTTTTGCAAGAATATATTGTCTTTTTCTTTTCCAGTTTTACCAAATAGTCCTTTTACTTTTCTAAGCTTAATCTTAACCATATTACTTTTCATGCTCGCATTTATATATATATATATATATATATATATATGTGTGTGTGTGTGTGTGTGTGTGTGAGTTTTATTTGTTTTTTTTAAATACTTTATACAATTATTTATACGAAAGCGCATTTTTACCTAAATACGAGTTTCGAATAATTTTCCCTTTGACTAATTTGAAACCCCCTAAATGGGGAGCGGCATATATACTATTTATTCAAATATAATTATCCACCGACACGTGTTTCGTCGTCTACGACTCGTCAGAGTGGCTTAATCTAGCGAGATTCGAAATCAGGACGCCATGATAAGAAGTCTAAACCTCTACCACGCGGCTAACCTCGCACGACTACTAAATGTATCGCGTTTTTATGTAGATGTTTTTATTTGCTTTTGTTATCGATACCTTTTGAATTAATTCAATTATTTATACGGAAGTGCATTTTTTTTCTAATTGCGTGTTGGGAATAATTTTCTCTGTGATCAATTTGGTACCCCCTAAATATAATTATCCACTGACACGTGTTTCGTCGTTTATGACTCATCATACGTTTATATAAAAGAACTTGAATGCCTACAAGGCACTGTCCTCTTGTGTCGAACGTATGTCTGTACATATGTTGTACATATGTATATCAGTACAAGCTGACATGCGGATACTTTTTCCTACAAGTAAATCCTGACTTAATATTCCAAATAGCATAGTATTCAGAGCCCAAACAAATTTCTCTTTGGAATGGCTATTCTAATCTCTAAGTAATGTTTCTCATAAACAACACTAAGCTGAATACTCTACCGGACTAAATACATTCTAGTGATGGAATTCAGTAAAACCAATAGTCCAAGACATATATACTATATCGTAAGTAACAAGTCAATAAGCGAGAGTAAAATTACTATGAATATTAACTTGTTTAATAAGTTAACGCTTGAGAGATAAAAGTCAAGTGTAATGAAATATTCGAATATCTATGTATCCCATACAGATATCAAGGATTAGCACCAAGAGAGGCCCATTGACTTTTAAGAACTCTGGCTGAAATGAAATGAAACAAAAAATAATAAGCGTCATATATATTAATTTATTATATATAAATTTAATATATACGATTTAAGAATTTAATTCATTTTATTTTCGTGTGATACGAATTTTGAAGACATCTTTTTCAGAAATTATTGTAATCGAATAGAAAGCTTGATGGGCCTCTCGATGACGATAATATACGATGTTTTGTGATATTTTATCTACACATTTGTTGCTGTGTCAGAGTGATTGATTTCCATTACTCTCGATCTGACAGACGATTGGCCTTGGAACTCTTGTGAGAATCAAAACTATTTTTCAACGTAAATAATATTCGCTCACTGCACAAAAGTGTGATCATGGCCTTGACAAATCAGTTGTTGATATGCATACTCAATCCGCCCTAATGTATGTATATAGCTCGAATTTCTCCACCGTTCTCTCTTGAATAACAGCATCTCTTCTGTATAACACGAATGAATACCTCAAACTTTGTTTTAAGAAAATAAAGTGATATAGGAACCATGTTCTCCATAATTGTATATCGGTGCTATGATACAAGCTCTCTCTCATACAAGGTATAATCACAACTGTCACCATCCGATAGTTATAATAAAAATAAAAATCCAAAACAACAATTAGAAAATAGTGTGCCATCAGTACTACATCATCAGCGAAATGAGATGTGATAGGTTACACGGAGCTAAAATACACAGATACCCACGCTAGCAGTGCTTTTCAGTATGTATTTACGTAATCGCTAATATGGCAGACAGCAGTTCGTAATATTGGTTTTAAATTATTATTAAAACGGAAGCTGGAATAAATGATAAAACCGATTGCTTATGTGTTTTGTTGAAGACTACACCTCCTACCCCAGTCTGAACAGTACCTGATAGGTAACATTTGGGAATACTAGGCGCTGTATGTACAGAAATGTCGACACTTCCCGACAATAAATATAGATGTGTGTGTGCGATTTGTTATCTAACTACATAAATTGATTACATAATATTTAATATCATGATTTAATTTTAAGATTGAGTTTACGCTCAAAAATCCAATATTTGTTTTATTAATTATTATGTTATTTATTTGAAATTGTCAGCAAAGATTTCTGTAAGAAGACAGAATAAAAGAAAAGGAGAGAGATTTTTTAAATTATTTTCTTATCGTCTGCGTTAAATACAAATGTAGAGAAGAAAATTGAGAGACTCTATGAGAGAAAGAAAAGGTGGGCAGCCATTTAAAAAAGAAAGAGAGGACACGTTTGTCAGCACACGCGTGTGAAAACGATACTGTAAAGAGAGAGAAAATGAGAAAATATACATTATGCAGCACTGTGTGAAAGAAAAAAGGATGAGTCGTGATAAAGAGAAGAAGAAGAAGAAGAAGAAGAAGAAGAAGAAGAAGAAGAAGAAGAAGAAGAAGAAGAAGAAGAAGAAAGACATATCTGGAAGCAATGTTTAATTTTAGAAGAGTTTCCGATGGGTAGTTATTCTATACGAGTGCTAGAGATGAAGAATTTTCAGTAGACAGCTGTTCTGTATAGTTTCCGGGCTTTATAATTGTACAGCCAAAGTGCAAAAGGTCCTTCTCGTGTTGACACGAAAAAAATATGATTATTTATTTTCAATAATGATAATAGAAAGATTTTAAAAGAAAAATTTGGCACAAGGCTGAAAAATTGGGGACTGGGGGAAGGCCGGTTATGACTAACTAATGCTGTTCAAGCTAACTTTGCTTGATCCTACTTTCACTCTACTCTCACCACAATACCTCATTTATACTATACATCCATCAGCGTATACATCCTTCTCCAGTCACCAAAATCTCATATTAACTCCAATTTTATACAATATGCGAAAAGGAGGGGGGTAGATGAAGAAGAGAAATTGATATTTACAATGAAAAGAAAGAAAAAGATATTAGTATACCCCCTTTAAACTGTGTCAGATACACCGATTTGCCAGTCGAAAAAGGTGGTGCAGGTCCGATCGTTTTATTACTAGCACGATTTACGAAAACATCACAAGGGAATCCACATCTCTAGCAAAGCGCGTAATCTGTAACCTAATTAGGCATAATGATACCTCTCACACACTAGCTAAGTTATGAACTTGTAGTGACTATGTTACATGATAAGAGCTGCCCGCTTTTTATGTAAGTATAAAAATAGAGAGATTTAGTTAAAATGAAAATGAAATAGAATAGACGAAATTCGAACCTCGTAAATTAGGTTTAGAAATAGATTACGAGAGAGAATTAGAAAATGGAATGTAAAACAAACCATTGCTTAGCTTAGATATAAAATAGTTTCAAGAAAAGAATGTGCGTTGTCAATTCTGTTATGAAAAATTCAATTGAGGAATGCAACTATACAAGATAATTTAATAAACATGTTTTTAACATATTGGAAAAATAGGTTACTGAGAATGTAGGTTAAAATTCCTTTTGTAAACAAAGGAAAAAGTTTTGGACACGCATGTCCAGAACACGCGAAAGAAGACACATGTTTTAACATGTGTATGGCGTCATGGAAAATGGGAAGTTCTAGATATAGTTAGAAACTTGAGAGAAACTGGGGGAAAAACTGAGAGGGAGTCTGAGGACGGCAAACGACAGTCCAGTTGGGATTCGAACGTCTAGAAGCGAGACGGTAACTTTTGAAACTTAATATGTGAAGCTTTGAATTCTTGATGATGAAAACCACGGCCGGTCGGGAGAAGAAATAAACCCATCATGTGTTTTTATAAACGTCGTCTTTGTGTTGTAATTTTACCAAAAGGTAAAGTGAAAATTGTTATTATATGTCTTGTATATCCTGTGGTTTAAAATGTCTTTACATACACATCTTACATACACAATATGAACACTAAGACTGTCTGAAGACTGTCTCCTCACTCTAAGAGCTTTCTTCTACACTTCTAAGTATAAACATTTTAATATATATGAATCTCGTCATAACACGAACAATCTCTCTTACAACAACATCCCTCTTACAACATCTCTCTCTAAGATACAACATCACTTGTAATAAGGCTCTCTAAGCATCACATTTAATAACAACAATAACAACGAACAATAATAACAACAACAACAATAATACTTACTAAGACTGCGCTATTAATAAGACTCACTTTTAACAAAGAACAATAACAACAACAACAAGAAAAGAATAATCATAATAATAATAATGAACTATATATGTAACAACTAAAAATGAAACCTAAGCTAAACTATAGTCTTAACTTTGAGAAACGAGTAATGGTTGACGCTTGTTTTTGGAACCCAAAATTCTCTAGCCTAAGGCACATGCAAATACCACTCATCTCTGCACCACTTACATGACAGACACGCGCTACAGACATCCACCATTCAACAATAATTCACCTCTCAGCCCTAACACATAGCTTCAAGTAAAAACGCAAGATTCGAACAAGGTCGAGCGAAACAAAATCCTCAGCGCTGTAAATCACTTTCATGCGAGTCCTCCATATCACATCCCTCATCACTGCTAGCAAAGTCAGATATATTTGTCGTCTAAGCTCATTGCCGGGACCCAGTTTCTACAAACATTGTTGAGTTCCAAGTTGAAAGACAGCTAGTTAAGTGAAGTCTCATATTTACCCAGAGAACACTTCAGATTACCAGCAGGCCAAATGTGCCTCGTCGTTAATAAGACACCCTGGCCTGTACGCCCAAGGCCAAATCGAGCTACGCTGCCACTTAATCAAAGCGAGCACTTCAATATTATTATCTCCAACGAATTACCTCACTAGTACCTGATATAATTCTTTTCAAGACAACAGCAGGGTGTCACATAGACGTTCTGTCACCCTTAGAAGAAGTTTCAAAGCGCGAGGACACTCTTGATAGAAGGAGCAGTCGTCTCAAGGCAACCTGTGTGCCTCCCCCTCACTCGAATGAACACTTCTCAAAGCCGGGAAGGCTTTCTTAGTGTGTTTTCTCCCAGAACCCACCGTTCCCATCAACTTGTGTACACATTCAATCCAGCAAGTAAATTGATCAGCGTGGCTTCAGTGTTGGCATTTTTATGATAAAGCGCATCGAATTATGGTTATCCTGAATTGTCCTACTTTTTACGACGCAAATTTGCTCGGGGATAATTAGGTCAGCCAGGACATTCTGCAGACGATTGGCAAGAGCTCTGGCTAAAATAATTAATTCTGCGTTCAGCATCGTTAAAGGCCGATAATTATTTAACCATCTTTCTATTACGTTACAGCTTTAGAGTACCCATGGTAAAGTGGTTGGAGATTGAGTCATTCAGACCACCGATCGCCGGAGACTTATTGAGGCTAACCTGCTTTATGTTCTCGATAGCCTCATCCTCTTTTATGCCATCTTCGCACCTAGTTGATTCAGTTGAAGGGCGAGAAAAGTCAGTCAAATAGGTATGAACTCTTCCAATGACATACCGGGTTCTCTGGTAAAAAGCTCCTGAAAATGAGACTTGCACGCCTCCAGAATTCCTTCATTTGTGTCAATCCGGCAGTGTGACACATGCGATGTGCCGATCGGCCACTTATTGAAACTCCTCAATTTCGTGGCCATGTTTGTCGCCTCCTGTGGCATCCTTTTTAATCTAGCCTTTACTGCTAAAGTTTGATGTTCCTTTTCTGTCAAGAAGGCAAACTGATATTTAATTAGGTTTACATTAACACTATCCACCCTTTTCCACCGCCCGATCTTAACTAGACTCTAATGTCGCTTTAGCTGCCTTAGTTGAGTCGTCTGCTAAAGTTGGCAGAAAAGGACCTAATGGCACCCTTAAGATTGGTCTACCACTTATTTCTAATTACAGCCCCCGTCAATTCCCGCTGTAGAGTTAGTAATAAGTAATCCTGGTAGCCCTGCACATCATACAACGACGTGTTGATCTTCCGGTAACCGGCCAACTTAGGCTTAATTCTATGTAAGTTTAACCGAACCCGAACAAGTCGGTGGTCCGAGTAAACAATGAAAACTTGGGCAATCTAATACTACAACATGGATTTGTCTAAGAATCCGTCGATATAACCCGTATGTAGTACCACAACGAAGCATAGGCTACCTGTCCAAGTACACACCACGTCACGGGGCTTTTAATTTCGGAATTTATCAATAAGATCAAACTTGTCAAGAAATTCGCGAAAATTAAAGACATCCTGATACTTGTCAGTACCCCTAGATGTAAACCCCAAACGATCTAAATCGCGATCCACTCACAAGCCACCTCCTCCAAATCAATAAATAAAAACCACCAATAGTTATAGCTAAAGATACATTACCTGAAAGTACTTATTTCAAAATCTTCGGCTTAACGTTCACAGGGAACATGAGTTGAAACAGATACACCGAGAACATTACCAAGGCTGCTGCGAAGAAGGCTGGCTTTTTCTACCGTGCTCAAAGTTACTCTTGAAAGCATCATGTACCTCTATAAGGCTACTATTCGCCCATGTAATTAGCATTATTGTCACATTTGGGCTGGTGCACCTGCTACTTATCTCTCACATCTGGAAAGGGTTCAAAAGAGAGTCGCCAAACTGATAGGTCCTGAACACATCCTCACACGCACGCATGCACACACATATACATGCATACACGCATAAATGCACCCATACATATACATGCATACACACATACATGCAATCATACATACATCTGCAAAGATACACCCCCACTCGCACATACGCACCGATATCCACGCACGCATATACATACAGATATAAAGCGTGACACGCCGTAAAATATGGACACAGTGTGGAACCTATCTGTATCAGTAAGTGTGTATACATATGCGGGGGTGTGCGTCGGTGCTCACGTGTGCACGCACATCAAACCATTAAAAACCTCCACTAATGAAAATATTGCGTATATGCCCCTAGTAATGAGTTTATGTTTATATCTATGTATACTCATATCTACGTTTAACGAAAGTATTACGCCCATATATCCATGAATGAACTTAGATTTACATCTATGTAGACGAATATGTCTATACCAATAACTGTCTGTATATCTGGGTATGTGTGTATGTGTATATATGCATGTATGCGTCCATGTGTGTGTCCGTGTGTACATGAGGGTATCGATATATGTGCGTATCTAAGTATATGTATGTGTATGTGAGAGTATATGTGTCCGCTGCCTGCTGTCCACATACATATGTATGAGCGTGCAGCTGTGTGTATGTCGATGTATATATATATATATTATTCCTTTTATTGGAATTTTTTTATTTTGGAGATGAGCATTGTATGTTAATTTTTATTTTATTTCGGACTACTAGTCTCATCTTATCTTTTTATTGGTGCACAACGTTTCGGCCAACTTCCTCTGGCCTTCGTCAGGTGGTAACCGCGACGGATAGGAACTTCGAATCTCCTAACTGCATTCTTAGATAAGATGAGACTAGTGGTCCGAAATAAAATAAAAATTAACAGTCGATGTATATGTTCACGAATGTAAGTATGTGTATGTGCGCGTATGCTTGCATATATGCGTGGGGATGCATGTATGCCTGAATCAATATATGCATGTAGGCTCATGCATACGCTTGCATGGACGTATGGGTGTCGATGTGTGTGTGTCTGTATATGTGCGGATCCATGCTTACGCAAACATACTCAACTTAACACTTTAAGGTCAGTTGGGGGTCAACGGGAGCAATGCGGGTGTATATGCATACATGTATGCATATGCGCATGTGTTTACGTACCGAGGTGGAGATGTATGTGCGCGTTTCTTTAAGTGTATGTGTGTGCATGTGCACATGTATGTGTTCGCGCGTACGGCCCAGGCTAACCTTCTCAAAGCACTTAACAACAAATAAAAAATCAAATAGATAAACCGAATCATAGCCTCCCCGCCTCCCAACCTAAGCGAACACCCAACAGGTAAAGACATACTTATCAAGAAATCATCTCACCAACGAGACGTCAACAACCTAAACCTTAGAACTCGAAATTTAAAGTAACCCACCCTCTTCCTGCCCCTACATATCTCCCTCCCTCCTCCATGTATCCCTATGCCCTTAGCCACATCAGAGATGAACTTCCCAAACCCCCACAGCCACCTAATGTTCTTGAACTCCAAAACTAAAACACTACCGACATACCAGGCACCCCTCCCACCTTCCCTCTTTTCTCTTCTTTTTTTTCCGCTTTTCTCGCACCCCTCCCCTGACATCATTCACTCTTTCATTCCACCATAAACGAACATTTCTGTAAAAGTCTGAGGAGGCTACATGACGGCCAAAAAAAGGTCGCGTAGCTGAAACAATAATGTAACTAAACAGAAAAATTGTGTAATAAAAAATAAAACGCATATTGAACACTTTCTTCAGGTTTTTATTAATTCCCATTTCTACTATATATATATATATATATATATATATATATATATATATATATATATATATATATATATATATATAACTCTGTGAACCGTCTGGACGCCCTTGCTTACTTGTTTCAATCTTGTATGTATATAAAAGTTGCATACAATTTAATTAATATGTACAAAAGATACACCGTTCCACAAATAAATTTTCATACTGAAAACAGATTTATATACACTTTTATTCCCGTATTATTTCTATATATACTATTTATTCCAAAGTAACCTGCTGTGCATTTTACATTAAAGAAAATCTATTTTAATAATTAGCTCAAATTATTTAACTGTTTGTTGCAATAGAATCTTTTTAAATGTTCAATTCGGAAAAAAGATTATCTAAAGTTGATTTATTTAATATATTTTTAAAAAATTTTCATTTAATTTAATTGAATTTTAAATGTAAATAGCAGACAAATTCTGCTTTTAAAATCGAAAGTTATCTTATTTATTTAAACTCCAAGAGCCATTTTCCCGTAAAGCAATGGGACTTACTTTGCGTTTAATTTCCATAGACCAAGATGAATGTGTTCTATGCTTCTAAAAATGCAACATGTAGTCACTTTTCGTAACAAGTTAGAGTATTCGGTTCGGTATATCGTTAATAGTATGTGACTAAACCCTCCGCCTGGTAATAAGTTTCGACCGAGCAACGCCGGGTATATACAGCTAGGGAATATATATATATATGTGTGTGTGTGTGTGTGTGCGCGCGCGCGTGTGTGTGTGTGTGTGTGTGTGTGTGCAGCATGTAGCACAAAACGTACAAATAAAGAACAGGTAACCCTTTTCCTTTATTTGTAGTTAGTTTACAGACATATTATGCTATTGGTGAACGTCTTCCAAGTGACAGTATCATTAAAATAAGCATCTTCCGTATCTTATTACTTTTCTCTGGGTGATTTTGTTTTCGTTTTTTTTATTACTGTTTTTTTATTACTAAGAATCACATCACTACATTTCCAGACGTGTTTATCACATGGTTCTTTCTTCATTATTTTTGGAATATTTCTACAATGCAAGACTTAGCAAACTGGCAAGACGAAACGCTCTCCGATTTGATTGATGGAAAAAGTACGTGAAAAAAATATACATACGCGTAAGAAAATGGCGCAACAAAAAGACATGCGGATGTAAAAAAAGAAAACGGCGAATGAGTGAAATGTAACTATCTCTGGGGCCACCCTCATCATTTTCTTAAAGTGCAAGTATTTTAGTTTTCAATTTCGTCTGTTTTCTCTAAGTACGAAAGACGTTTCAAAAGTACTGTTTTTTATTTTTATTCAGGCAGAATAGATTAAAAAGGATTGCAAATTGCATTGTTATGATGACTGAACTTATGCATTCATGCTCTGAAAGTTTAATCTCTCTGTTACTGATATTGACGGCGGGAGACTCAATGTAAGCAATCCCTGTAGATGGCGTACGTCATAAGTAAAGATATTTCATTGAATTCTTCCATGCAGACAAAAAGATTGGTTTAGTGGTGAATGCTATATATATATAAGATATATTCAAAGGAAAAATAATTATTATTTTATTGTTTTTCTTATGAGGTTTAAAAATATTGTTTTTCTTATGAGGTTTTTCTTGTGAGCTTTTAAAATAGGAGGTTTGATTCATTTTGTTATGCGATTTAACTGGATAATATGATTGGATTGCATTGGAAATGTTATGAATGAATGGATCTAAAACCAATCCTTTTAATTAACTAAAATAAAGATACATGTCTGGTTTTCTTTTGTGATACATAACATTTTATGTCTAAGAATTTAGTATGTAGATTAGAATATAGTGTGCATATAGATTTAAATGAACCAATACAATCGATAAAAATACTTTTCTTTTTATGGTATGATTCAATGAGGTGTGTATGGTTAGTGGCATAGATTACTTATAGGAGGGAATATATAACAGTCGAGATCAATTTCTGTTGCTTCAATCTACGTATATAGAAACAAGTTGGTCTGTGAGACTACTATGATGGATAAAGTAAGGGGTAGAAATACAGTGTTATATTCGTAATATATTTCAGGGTGAATTAATAAAATTTGAATTTATACTATATATATATATATATATATATATATATATATATATATATATATACATACATATACTTACACTCTTAGTAGCATAAAATATTTAGATTGCATCATCATTTACTCTCCAATGACGTCATATATCGTTTGTTGTTCATCTAAATGTTTTGCCTCATTTTCACACACATGCCTGTTCAGCTCATGTAAGTTGTATGAAGTTTCTCGAACAATGTCATAGTGGATAGCCTGTTCATTCCTGTGGGGTGATAGCAAGCCATATTTTGAAATGTGTCTGTCTCATAAATGAGGAAGCTTATTCTGAGAATCTCACAAAACCTGATTTAAGATGTCATCTGAAAGAGTGATATTGACATGAGGATTATTTTGCTGGACTCTGTACATAATATCATCGCTGAGATTGGTCTTATGCTTCTCCCACAGATCTGTTGGATTAGAAATATTATAATAATGAAGCATGCCGGCAAATCAACTATGTAATTGGTTAGGTGGCTGCCAAAGTGATATTTCATCCATAGTTTTGTCCCAGTGCAAGTCATCCTGAAATAAACCAAGGGAGAGACATACATTTCTGAATGTTTAAAAAATGTGGCCATTTACTGTTTTCAGGTCCTGTAAGCTCTTTGGATCATTTACATTTATGCAGAAATTTATTTCTACTGAGCAACAGATTTCTGTTGTTTCACTTTTAAATTTCTATGAACGACATAAATTACACTTGTGAGACATAGTACCAATAACGACAACATGATACTTAGCATACGCATGGGTTGCGAAATATAATAAAAACAGCCCCAGAATTATTAACAATTTTACAAGTGCTTACTCTTTTTCTCATAATACCATATCTATCATCTTGTCTCTGTAAAAACTCTTGTTCCCGAGCAGCAGCATTTCTTGTCATATTCTGAAGCAATCTAAAATTCCGTTTTTTTTTTAGATTCTTGATTTTGAGCAGCAGCAGTTTCTTTCTTTGTTACAAAAGTTGCAAAAAATGTGTAAGGAAAGCTTTCTAAATAGTAACACAAAACAACACAAAACACGCATCCGAAAACTTTAGAATTTTGGTGTATTTACTAAATAAAAATTATAAAACTGTATATACAATTAAATCCTGCTATTTTATTAATTTTAGTCTAATGATGATGCAACGAAAGTTTCTCTAAAAACAAAGCACGTATTGTTGACTACATGTGTTGAGATTTTCGCTATGGTATTTGTCTGACTCTGCGATGCACTATTCAAATCTCCAAACTGAAATACAAAAATGTGATTACCAAGCAGTATTGTAGAAGTGCCGGATTTTACATTTATTGCAGACTATGAAGCTTTTTTAGACATAATTCCCTTTTTATCATTCTAATGTAACGTATAGTAATATCATAATTTAATATTGATAAAATATAATGTAGGATAATTTCGAAATACGATGTAAAAAGAATAGAATTATTACAATATTGTAATGACTTGGCAACTGCTGCTTAGCACTTCTATCGGCGCGGGTGGATGAACAGAAAATTTATTGTTTTTAAGCACATTCAAATTTTATTGAATTTTATTTTAATTTATGTGTAAATGATTGCTTTCAAGTCAACCTTTCACTGATTGAATTGAGTTTCGGGACGGTTTTTGAATTATAAATATGGCAGAGGACAATAGGAGTATTTTGGCGGTCTTTCGTCAAGTGAGCTTTCAAAGGTAAATACATATTTTGTGTTTGTTTTGTTTTTGTTGTTATTATGTAAATTGTATTAACGGAAATTAAATATTCTCCTTTTATGATAGCTCGATATGAAGTGTAAGAAAATAACTTACTGCATTTATTTTAAATATAAAATATATTAGGCATTTTATCGGTTTAAGTATGAAATTTTAACTTTAAATTCATATTAGGAACACCGGAATGCAAATATATCATAAACTTGTTGAAATATCGGATAATTATCCGATAAATTGGTTAATTTTTACATTAACTACAACTCATCGCTCACATTCGAAATGTAGACTTATATAAGTATTCGGGTATGCTGATAACGAATATCACAGTAAAAATTAGAACTGATAAATCGTTTACTAGATATAAAATATATAATACCCAACGTAATCCCTGGCAGCCATCTTGATTTCAGGGTTAAGCAATTAATAGTGCAACTAAAGTAGACGACAAAGCAAATATATTTTCCCTCGCCCCCACCAAAATGGAAAAATGTGGTCATGGTAAAATATTTTCGACTTTGCGTTAAGAGTCTAAGGTTAAAAAGTTTACCTGATGTGTGAAACCGAAACTTCACCCCAATATGGCAATTGTTAAAAGCATGCATCAGCATCACAGCAAAATGTATGGAAAATAATGTCGGAGCAAGTATGTCACCTTGTTTCACACCGTTTTTAACTGAAATTGGATCAGACAGAGATCCATTAAAGTTCACTCGGGCTTTTATATTATGGTGTAACTGCAGAAGCAACTCAATAAAACTAGTTGGACAGCCTAGTTTCCCAAGAATCTTCCAGAGAGCAATGGGATCAAAGCGTTCATCAGATCGACAAAAACCTGATGCAAAGGTATTGCCTGCTCCATACATTTGAAAATATCTGCGGCCAGATCTAAAACCACATTGCTTCTCTGTGATGATAGAGGAACAAATCCATTTCAGCAAACGATTTAACAACATCTTTCCTGCCACTTCAAACTAGTTAATGCCCCAATAATCACCACACGCAGATTTCGACTCCTGTCCTTTATAAAGAAGGATCAATATTTTATCAATCAAATCTCGAGGGATAGTATTACATTGGCAAACAGCAAGGATGAGTGTATGGACTGCGTTGATAACGGTATCACCTCCAAATAGCAATAATTCAACAGGTATCCCATCAAGCCAGGTGCTTTTCCCTTATTAATAATGTTCTTTTAATCTCATCAATGCTGGGATCAGTCATCATCTCACTAACGACCTCCTTTTCAGGGTTACTATCAATTACTATGTCATTTCCTTCAGACGGATTATCAAAAGCATCCCAATACTGTTCTGTCCATCGTTCCGTGATCGCCTCAACATTGAAGGCAGAAAAATCTTTGGATTTCACAGATACCAATATTTGAGGCTACGGGCCAAAAGCTAGTCTGATTTGGTAATGCATATATTTTTAATTTTTGCGGTCATAATCTGTATGGATGTCTGCTGACAATTTGATTCACCACTAGTTCTTTATTCTGTGTGTCTCACATTGTGTTTCAGATTTTGCTTCTTTAGTCACTTTTCTGCAGCTGATCTATTAGAAGACAAACACATCTCGTGAGCCTTTTTTTCTTTTCTTCAAAAAAATTAGTGATTGTAGAATCATTTTCATCAAACCAGTCCCTTTGTTTGGTTTTCTTAAAGCTTAGATTTTCAATTCCTTAGCAAGAACAAGTTTGTGATCAGTATCAGAGTCTGTACGCTGGATTACAGAACACATATCCTGAGGATCACGCTTGCGCATGATGACATAATCAAGAATATGACAATGTTTTGATCTACGATGTATCTAAGTTACCTTGTGAATAGGTGTTTTACTAGTAAAAGGTGTTACATACTGCAAAATTATGTTCAGTGCATAACTGCAAGAGAAGGATATATATATATATATATATATATATATATATATATATATATATATATATATATATATATATTCCTAAGACATCGCAGGTGTTGTGATCACTTCCAACCCGTGCATTAAAGTCTCCAAGCAACAGAATCTATCTGCTTTTGGTATCCTTTTGATACATTTCCTTATATCTTGATAGAATCTAATTTTGACATCCTGCCTACTACCCAAAGTATGCAGGTGGCAATATTCAGTTCAGCTTCTTTTTTTAGAATAAATCACGTTGTTTTCTTTTTGTTTCCCCTGCAGAAATGCATAACCGTCAGCAGCGATGTTAAGATAGACTTCAAGCCGCCTGTGTGCATATTTGTGACAACATACTTCCAAGTTGTTAGGCCTGTTCACTTCGCCTCGACTCTACCACCAGAGGACTTGTAAAGAAGAGATATCTGTACAAAATGATTTTAATGATAAATGCTTGTATACGTATCACTCTCTGAGCATCCACAATCAGAATCCAATAGCAAGCAAGTGCCAGATAACTGGTAACTGTATCAGCCGCAGGTTTTCTTGAGTGTCCTTCTTATGAAAACGATAACTTGTCGAAAAACACTTTCAGACACATAAGTCAGGCCATCACTAGCCGTCAGATGCTGGACAGACTCATCATGGATTTGGAAATAAAAATGTAATGTAACCTATTTCAAAGATATTTATTCATGCTGAGCTAATATATAATACTCTGACTGGGTGACTTGCACATGTGCTTTTGTTTTTCTTCTTCCCTCCCTCCTTCCTTTTTTATTTTTAAAAATAGTTTTTTTTTTCTTTTCTCTTTTTCCTTTTTCTTTCTATTTTTTTTTTTTTTTTGCGTTCCTTCTTCCCCTTTCTCATTATTTCACTTTTCTTTTTTCTATAAACAATATTTTAATATGTCATGAATAAAACAAATATCAACAAATCTAACGCATAGGATACGTAGAGGAGTCATCGGCGACGATGGTTTGTGCCAAACCCAAACTAAAAGAGAGCTCAAAACGACAGCCTCCCCAATGACCATGACAACGGCGACCATGAGAAGAACAATTAAATCAATTGAAATATCATTAAAACAATCAACAAATCCAACGCATATGACGCATAGAGAGAGAAGTTAGTTGGCACACAGCATCGTAGCCGATGACTTCTCTCTATGTGCTTTATGCGTTAGATTTGTTGATTTTTTTATTGACGTTTAAATTAATTTGTTGTTCTCATCACCACCATCGTCGTGATCACTGAGAAAACTTGCTGTTTTAAACGCTAGTTAAATTTGAATTTGGATCAATGCGTCGTCGCCGATGATATATATATATATATATATATATATATACTATTCATCGATGCATAATATATTTTCTTTGTAATAATATTTTTTTAATTATATATGAACATATATATAATTAATATTAATATAATATAAAAAAATATATATATTTTATTTATATAGACAAATATTATATAGTCGCAACACTGAACATGTTAATGTTTTGGAAAATTCGTTTGTAGGAACCAAAAGTCCTCGTATGGTGACGTGATGAAGCTAATGTGACACTGAAGGCATTTGGTTCTCAACTTCAAAGTTTGAAATTTCCGCAACATTAGCATGTTCAATGAAGCAACTATGCAATATTTGTTTATATAGATAAAAATATTATATTTTTCATCTTTTTTATTGAGCACTCTTAATAACCTCATTTTAATTCATGAGTCTTCCATGTTGAATACCTTTAACTTAGTATATATATATATATATAAATATATATATGTATTTATGTATGTATTTATATATATATATATTCTGATTATTATAATTAATATATATATATATATATATACTGCTTATTAGACACATCCATCACCTTCGTGTTAAATTTTTAAAAAATCGACTCACCCGTTTTAAAGTCCATAGGGACCGACCTCTCACAAACAGACACAGTTTATCATATATATATATATATATATATATATATATATATATATATATATATATATATATATATATAGTTTAATATATATATATATATATATATATATATATATATATAGTTTTTTATATATATATAATAAAATGTGTCTGTTTGTGTAAGGTCGCAGCCTTTGGACTTGAAAACAGGTGAGCCGTTTTTTTTTTAATTTAACACGAAGGTGATGGATGTGTCTAGGAGTGGTTGTAAGTAGGTTTTGTAAGAATCGAAAATCGATAATCGAAAAAATTCGATTAAAGAAGAAAGTCCGATTTCGACGAACGTTATCACTTTTATATAATCAAAGATTACAAGTTCATTTAAGAATTTTTATCATCACGAAAGCAGAAAGGCTCGGCTTATAAACTCAA
The DNA here is from genome assembly GCF_053919585.1 of Euprymna scolopes. NCBI lineage: Eukaryota > Metazoa > Mollusca > Cephalopoda > Sepiida > Sepiolidae > Euprymna > Euprymna scolopes. Next base: position 58,231,511 of record NC_136496.1, read on the forward strand.
CTATTGATTCAAAAAGAATGTCTCTTTTTATATCACAATTAAACAATGATACTTGAATGTTGTATGTTTAACTTTAAATCAGGTAATTATATAAAAAATAATTCTGTAAAATCAACAGTTCTTTGATAAAATAAGGGCCTGTTTTAAATCAATGTTTTTGTTTAGAGCGCAATAGTGAAGCCATATTTACACATAATTTTAGAAACTCAACAGTATATTTTCTACAGTGCAATATAAACGATGATATATTGTTTACTAAGTAAAGGCGGAACGGAACTTGTAGTTTTCTTTCCTGTACACTGCAGGAACAAACTAGAGCAAGCAACCCATTGATTTGATTAAAAAGTTAGCGATGTCATAGAGTAGAGTATTTGTTGATCCTCATTCAATTCGCGGACAACGTTGGGTCTCTCTTCTAATATATATATATATATATATATATATATATATATATATATAGCATAATCAGGTTAACATACCGGTTCTCGTCAGATCACAAGCAATGTTAAGCCTGGCTAGTACCAGATGAGTGACGATTTGGGAATTCGAGGCTCTGTATGTGCTTTCCGCTTATCTTGGTATTTGTTTCGAGTGGACCTGAACCTCAACTTGCCACTGATATTCAAGAATATCGACTCAGGTGACGTGAGTGGACTTTACGCAACTCTTGCCACAAAAATTACACGCGCAGGTATCCTTACAGTTGGTATTCATAGTCTGTCAAGACTAAAGGAAGCCTTTATATATATATATATATATATATATATATATATATGTGTGTGTATATATGAAAGACACTTTGTCTATGTACCTATGTGTGAATTTGTTTCATAGGGACTCTGAAACGGCTAGTTTGATTTTTGGAAAATTTCACATATATTTTTTTCAATGTACCTGGGAGTGTTCTTAAATAGGATTTATATCGAACAAAAATTAGCTACAAAAGGAAAAGTCAGATTTGGACCAAATTTAATGCTCGTATCCTGCTTAACTCACAAGTGCATTTGAGAAACTTTATCAGCGCACAATTAAAAGATTTCGACGTATAAAACTAACAGTATGCTCCGCGGTAAAGCATGGAGCGGGTGAAAAATGAATTTACCCATGAAACTGGCATGCCTTTTAAACTTTAATTGAAGCCAGTATATAAAAAAATATTAACGTTTAGATAGGTTCTTTACAGTGTCGACTACACTGTATTGTACCTATTTACTATGCCTCCCCACGGGACAGAGTTAGACACCAGGGTCGTTTTTTAACGTGGAGAAAAGGTACAAAAATAAAAATTGTCTCAGTCATGAAGGATCCCTCCTCCACCGAAAGAGAACAAGAAAATGAAGTGCAGCATCTGAAGAACAGATACTACACCTTGATCTTGACCAAAAGGCCAAATTGTATTGTAGACGCTAGCCACTGCGGGGACTATTTGTAAAGCTTCCTGCTCGTTTGCCGCGATTTGTCCCTGACAAGAGCAGACAATCAATCGACGATTGAAAAACTGGGCTATTTAGCCGATTTCGATGACAATAAAACTATTGGAAATGCAGAGCGTTCGTTATTTCTTATTCGATCCCGGGCAACGTATCTTCTAGTATCATATAGAATTATGTTGGTGTCAAATTTATGATCGGTAGAGGTAAAGGCTATTACTCGCCGAGCGTATCAAGCAGATAATGAAAAAGAAAACAGTGTATAGATGTCATTTCTTTCTTGTCCGGCCATAGACTTGAAATATAGTTACGGCGTTTTTCATTATTCTGTTCTTGAAAAGATTCCAGGTAAAGGCTATAAGGCCAAGAAAGGCACATATTGCACGCAATTTTATTAGGAATGCTGCGTGGTTTTATTGAAATATTGTACAGGTATACGCATCTCTATGTCATGTATGATACACTTACTGCTTATATTGCTACTTTAATGCTGGTGTCTGTGCGTGCATTTAGATCTGATATGCATTAGCGTTAGTGCGCATATATATATATATATATATATATATATATATATATATATATATATATATATATATATATATACATACACTAATATAAAAATATATATAATTTGGAATATACATCTGTATTGTATTCCATCTATTTAGATTATACTATTTTATCTCCTTTAGGTATTTAATGCTAAAATCTAATACTTATTGTACAAAATATATTGGTTCATTTTCTTTGCGTGCTATATAGCATATCAACCCATTTGAGTTTTTAAAATGCCGAGGCGCATAATTTGTTTTAAACGGTAATTGTAATCGATTCAGTAGACTCACGAGGCCATGTTACCCATGAGTGAATGTCATGTCTTTCCTAATGTTATAAATGTATATATGATTGCAATATATATCTTTATATATATATATAAATGATATATGTTATAAATGTATATATGATTGCAATATATATCTTTATATATATATAAATGATATATGTTATAAATGTATATATGATTGTAATATATATCTTTATATATATATATAAATGATATATGTTATAAATGTATATATGATTGCAATATATATCTTTATATATATAAATGATATATGTTACAAATGTATATATGATTGCAATATATTTGACTGGATTTAAAATCGCGTTAGCTGATTTTATAGCATAAGAACTTTAATAATTCAACTTACTATCTTTCGAAGCTCATAACTACTTGAAAAATATAATTCAAACCCTAATTTCTTTCAATTAAAGGGGTAAAGATCAAATTTAAAAATTAACAGGTTTTATAGTAAATTAAGCAATATTTGTTTTTTTAAATCGGTTTTCTTTAAAAAAAAATTGTTTACTTACTTCGATTATAAAAAATATATTAATTCCAACAAATCAGTTTCCAATAAAAAATATTATTCAATGAGTACTTCAATTCTTCATTGTTAAGAATTTATCCATATTTATATTTTAAATTCCATATCCTTTTTAAATAAAAGACTTTTTAAAGTAAGTATTAAAAAAAACGCGCGATCAGATGTGTTTCACAGTTTCACAAAGGGAGACAAATATCTGCCTTTTTCGCATTGATTCTTCGGTGGTGCTATGCGTCACAATTAATCTCTCTATTACGTGCTGTAAACCCAAATTAGTATTTTGGGGCCACCGTACTTTAAAACTGAACACATTCACTTAATAGTTTTGCCGTTTAAAAGCAAACCCACTATCCGATTTTTTTTATTCTCTTAATGAAATACATGAGTTTTTAAATAATATTTTTTATTTCTACTTTATCGGGTGAATTTTTTTAATATCTAAAAAAAGAAAACATTGAATGAAATAGAAAAAATTGTCGTCAGCATCCGATATTTACTTGACAATGTAAGCATCACATGACTTTCACTTCAAAAAATCAACGTGGTTTAAAAAAAAGGTTTTACACTTTGGTCTTTACAGGTAAATTTCCAAAAACATTTTTTTTGTTTTAAATTAGAATATTTTATTTATTTATCTTTTATCTTCAATTTGTGATATATAACAATTTGGTGCGTAAATTAATTATTTACTTTTTAATATACATTGCAAAATGGGGGAGATTTAAAAAAACGTTTGTCTAAAATATTATATTCGGTTTATTGCAAAGAGCATCAAATGACACATTGACCCTGAAAATATCGTAAAAATTTAATCAATAGAAAAATTTTGATAGATTTTTAAAGTTTAAAACTTGAAAAAAAATTAACTCGTAAAATTCAATTGATTTCATTACGTAACAAACATGGCGTCATGAACGCGCGCAGGCAATTTGTAAACACTTTTTTTTAAATAAAAATCTTTCTATTATGTTTTAAACAAATTTAATAGTTTATCTTTTAAGTATATTCCATAAAGAAAATAAACAACCCAATTTTAAAAGAGAAATTTCGAGTTTTTTTTTTAATATTTTATTCGCAGGGGTGTCAAAAATTCCACAAAACTTCTGATACACCTAGTGAAATGGATAAATTTGTTTGAAGTCTTCTAGAAGTTGAACGTTCAATAATCAGTCCAGAGAGTATGAATAAATAATTAAGAATTACTTCTATTTGGTCGGTGCTGACGTGAGAAATGTACTCTTGTGAAATAAATACGACGCTTTGTCTGACATTTTGCAGAGATTCCTGAATTCACCGTAAATTTTCCTCTGCCGAAACTTTGTGAGAACGAAACCGGAGTACATCAAGTTTCAGATAAACTCAAATATGTTGATATGGCTGAAAACAGAAAAATATTTGTGTGTTAGTTTATTAAACATATATAAAATAATCTAATAAGTAATATCTTAAAGTATAATGCACTAACATAACCTTCATTATCAATTATTTTAATTTAATGCTCATTTAGTTCTTCCAATCATTTATGTATTACATGCGTATTTAATTTTGATATTATATGCAGCAGACATTTAACGTTAATATATTTTAGATGTATATGAATCTCATTACATTATATATGTGTGTGTGTGTGTGTGTGTGTGTGTGTGTGTGTGTGTGTGTGTGTGTGTGTGTGTGTGTGTGTGTGTGTGTGATCTTCGACTGTTTTGCTTTGTTCCTGGTTATTACGAAGTAATTACGTCAAGGCTAAATCGAAACGTGGCTGTTTTGACAAGTGAGAAAGCGTCATAATATAATCACAAAATTCTACAGTGAGTTATATCTAAATGTTTTTAGACACACTTACAGTAGCGAATGCTAAATTATCTTATAACGATTCATTATTCTTAATGGCCACTGTCGATATCACTTGCTAGAGCGTTCGACGAAAGTAGTGGAAGCAAGTGCAGTAAGTTGTTTTATCATAGCACTTTAGTGTAAGTACTTCCAGCTATGTTTGAACCAGGCTAAATTGACTACAAATAAGTATTTTATCATATACACTATCAGCACACATTCACTACAGTTTGTGTAAAAGATTAATATTCATGAATAATCAATCTTAATACTAAAATCTATTGTTAGATTGGATATTTCTTACTTAATTCCTGGTAAAGAAAATGTGCTAAATATAAACAAAACTTATAACCTATTCGCAAACGTGGAGGGCAAATATGTTGATCGTAGCTGGTGCCTAGTAATAGAGTGTAACCGATCACGCCGGTTACTTATGAATAAGTTCGAATCCTGTACGAGTTATTATTCTTTATCAAAAGTAGTGTGTCTTTTTTTACAACCCCGCAGATAATTATTATTTATTTAATAAAAGTTTTTCGAGGAAAGACTCGAGTATCCTTTGAAGAGCAACTTTAAAGCTAAAATGATACTTAAACTATTGAATCCAGTGTTTATATTCTGTAAATCTAATTTTCAGTTTGAGTATAATTGTTGACCTTATTGCAAGGTACTCGCCTCAGAAATGAAACACAAATGCAATTTGAGCCACTATACATGTAGTAAATTCTTCCGTTGTGACATAAAAAAACGACTATAAGATAGTTTTCTGCCATTACCTATTCAGGCTACTACTGATTCCATTAATGTACATCTTATTATCATTCGTACTGTGTGGCTTTTAAACGTAAATATAGATAGACATACTAAAATGCAAAAGGAATAAGAGTTCGAAGCGTAAAACAAAACAATGCTGGAAACGGAAGCGCCAAAATCAGCTCAACTTTTGCAAAAAGGAGTTGTCTCAGAACAGACGTTCCTGCAATGCAAAGATGACTGAAAAATATCATCTTCTCAGTGTAAAATATGGGACTAAGTAGAGGAGCTGAATACTAGAAAGGGAATTAGGGGACCAGCTTCCAACAAAGGATTAACAAAGAACAAGAGTAGGGATAAAACCGTACATAAACGGCTTTTAAACCGTGCACAACTGTACTACCGAAAGGGACACAATCACGGTGAACAAACCACTGGGAAAGTAAAAGGAGAATTATTGATTAAGAATGAGGTGCCTAAAATCAAGAGATTAAATGGATCTTAAACGTTGCTAAAAGTAGTGGAAACAATCAAGGAATCTCAGGGAGAAAACAGTTGGAATGATAAAACAAAAGCTGAATGGATTCCGAAATTACAAAAGGCGTGACACAGACATTCTATCCTATTTAAAGATTAAGCAATAACAACACTTCATAGTCATTTTAATATTTTTTCCTGGAAAAAAGCATATTGCTGGTGGAAGTATTTAGGTACTAAGAACTGGCTGCTGATTAAAAATATCATCCTTGAGGATTGTACAAAAAGGCAGAGGAACCTAAGCATGACTTGAATTTGTTACCAAAAGTATAGGATAGTGTGCCTCACACGTGACGATTGTGGTACCTTGATTTATATAACATCCATCAAGTAATGAAAGAGAAAATGGCTGTATATAAAAAGGTACCAAACAACAATAGCATTAAGCCACACTACTCTAACTGTAACACTCGCTGGTGTTAAGATCCGAAAATTAATTATTCAAAGAGGATAACCTATCTCTTTTAATCTTTTGCCTGACGATAGGTCCGCTAAGCAAACTGCGCAATAAAAGCATGTATGTGTATATTATCTGCGCAACAAACCCTATGAAGTGAGTCAACCACCTGCTCTTCGCGGATTACGCTGACTTAACTCGACTCTCGCATGTCTTGCATACCTTCTTCCAAGATATTGGAATTAACTTTGGTCTGAACAAATGTGCGACATTCATCATCAGAACAGGGTCGAAGGGTAAAACGAAAAACATACAAAATAGTAAATCTATATTACCAGCAAGGAGACAAAATCCTTCACAAAACTGGCCAAATGTTTTGGGTAAGACTGTCTTACACATGAAACAGAATCGGAATATAAATCTGCTACATAAATAGCCCAAAACGGTCGTCCAAAATACAGCAAGAACTTTCATTGACAAACGGCTGGAAGTATGAGCCAGTCAACAACATACGAAATGTTTTCTGGATGAATTTTGAAAAGGCTATCTAGAAAAGCGAATGCTTTATAGAGTGGCTAAAAGAAGATAACTCCACTATAATTAGGACATGATTATAATAGCTACATAAGATCAAGGCTTGATGACTAATGCTTTAGAAAAGATGGGTGGTCTCCGTAATGAAAATAACAAGTGCAGGTTCCTTAATACAAGTAGAAAGTTGACTATCAAATGCAGCATCCAGGAACATATATCAGAAAATACAGTTGTAAATAAATTCCCCTTTTGACTATGTAATTTCTATAGCTATGTACCTACAACAGAGCTATTACACCGGATAAGGTGATATTGGACAATAACAAAAACGATTTACTTTTCATAAAAATTAATGTCCTTAATTGTGCTTGGTTTAACAGAGCTAAAAAGCAACAGATAATGAAATGCCGAAATATTGCATGAAAGAAAAACCGGAGTCTTAGGGAGAATTCCATCGTTCCAGTAATTATAGGAGAAACTAGACTCATGAAAAAGAATTTAAAAACTATTTAGCAAATATATCTGGTCAACCAAGTGCAAGAGTAATTCAAACAATCGTTCTTAAAGATACGGCTGGAATCACTCGATTGAAATGTATGAGATAGTGAGTGAATGTCTGACGTATGGTGAGATATCTTATCCTCAGCTTGAATAAAATGATAAGAAGACTAGAAATAAGATGAAAAATGCAACCTTCGTTTAATATAATAGATGAAGAGTTGATTTAATTTATATCTGCTAATAAACTTGCTTGAAAAAAAAGAAAGTAAGTTAAAGTGAAAATGTCTTGAGAAAATAAGTTAAAGTGAAAATGTCTTGAGAAAATAAGTTAAAGTGAAAATGTCTTGAGAAAATAAGTTAAAGTGAAAATGTCTTGAGAAAATAAGTTAATGTGAAAATGTCTTGAGAAAATAAGTTAAAGTGAAAATGTCTTGAGAAAATAAGTTAAAGTGAAAATGTCTTGATTATACATGCGTTAAAGCTTTAGTTTTCATTACTGTAATGAACTTTGAGATCGGTGGCATTGAAAGTTTTACATCTATGAAATATTGATCAGGTAAATTTTTTGAGCTATTAGAAAATAACTACATAATCTAATAATTATTACAATAAATTATGAACGTTAAAATGAATTGTGAGATCACTTGCTTTGTACGACTCAGACTGCTTACCGACGGTGGGTATGATGGAACAAGGATTCGCAGTTATGGAAGAATAAATGTCCCGTTGAATGCTTGCAATTACACTGGTCGAAAATATCTGCAATAAGAATAAGCGAAGGTGATACGGTAATCCACTGGTTGAGGGCAAGAATTTTTGCAGAATTATCTCTGTAAAATCTCAAGCATGTGATGGTGCCAAATAGATAAAAGACACCATTATAGATCCCGACGTAACAAATATTACATTAAATTATAAATAAAAGATCTCGCATGATATATATTTTAAATAAAGATATCGCATGATATATATTTTAAATAACGATATCGCATGGTATATATTTTAAATAACGATATCGCATGATATATATTTTAAATAACGATATCGCATGATATACATTTAAAATAGGTAAAGAACATTTCTTTAAAAAATCATCAACAAAACATTGAAAAAAGTTTTACTATTTTCAAGCAAACGTTTTTCATTTTATTATTTATTTGCTTTTTATTCAATACTGCAATGCGTTGTTTTTTTCAATATTGCAATGCTTTGACTCTCCAACTTTAACACTGATGTACTACGTCACTAATTCTGCTTTCTCGTGACTGTTCTTCCGATTATTCCACACTTTCTCCCAGGTGTTCAACTTAAACTATTCCTCTTATAACGTAAAGTGCAGACAAGCAACAAATATAAGTTTTATTTTAGTAAATATAATCGTTTTATTTAAATATATTATATTAAAATAGCATTGGTATTGCTACACAGATATTATGTATGCATATGTGTATATTTTACACATATATGAAAATGAAGGTATATTCCACAGTATATAGATATACACAGAGGTATATTTTTACGTGTATATTTTTAATATTGTTATAACTACAGTAATATTTATATTCTCATAGGATACAATCGTATGCATATATATATATGTTTATATGTGTGTGTGGGGGGTGTATGTGTGTGTGTGTGTGGTGTATTGTCTTTTTTTCACTTGACAATCACGATGCTGTAATTTATAATGAATCTATAAGTGTGTATAAATTTCGTCTTTTTTTTTTTGAAGTATTAGAAGCAGATGCTGTTTTATTTATCATTTGGCTCTCGTATAATCGTGGGCGTTCAACTCGACGTATATCACCGGAACTACTGTTGCTTTTATTTCTGCTGTCAGGAACTCTCCAAGATTTCCACGCCTCACAGAACTTGATGGAATAAATAATTTTCAGTTTTGATTTGATTTCTTTATCGTATATTTTTGGATTCAATATTATTTTCCTTGTCTTAAAGTGAATATTTTATATTCCTATTTCTTTATTTATGTTTACTCGAAAAATAATATTAAATAATTTTAAGCTGTTTATTTCTTGTCAAATAAAACTTTTCTACTTTATTTGCATTTCGAGAGTTTTTTTTTAAGTATGAAATTAAATGAAGTTTTAATATAAATACTTGTCGACACACTTGGTGTTATCCATGTGTCAAATTTCTTTTTAAAATGTCCATATTTTGGGGGTGTTCTGAAAGTAACTATATATTATATATAATCTCTCATGCCCATGCATCATGACAACCCATTTGTTTTATATATGAATCCATTTTCATTTAAAGGTTAATTACCTATGAACGAGAGGAAATCTATAGCCCGTAAATCTAAGGTTAGCTTTGTTAACTGTGTTCAAATCGTTTCACAAGCAGTAATTACTATTAATGGGTTGATGACTGCGTAAATATGAAAATATTGTTTTTGTAGGTTTATTAATAACTAGCGGGGGGTCACCTGTGTTGCCCGGGTGTTTGGATGTGTGTGTGTTAAAAAGAGATGTAAAAGAAAAAAAAAAGTTTGGGTCGGAAGGTCGGATTGAACTCCGAAGCCTTGACGCGAAGGTGGAAACGAAAGGGAAAAAAACAATCACCTAACTATCTATGTAACGATTGAGATGAACTGATAAGGGCATTATATGAAGGTTTATGAAGCGAAATGAACAGGTGCGAGGAAGTCTTACCTATTTTCTCGCTACAAGCCAAAGCATTCGTGGACATACACAAGAAGAAGCAAACACACACACACACACACACACACACATTTTTGCTTGTATATTTATAGATGCCCCCCTGGTTTAGCTAATATATGACGGGAATAAATTTTCTGTAAATGCAAACAGCGGACTTTATTTTGTAAACGGAATAACCCCGAAATCATTTATGTTGAATTTGTTCTGTTAGTGTCGAATCTGGCGAAGAAATGAAACTGTTTTTGCCCCCCCCCCGGTAAGCAAAAGGACCCAAATATGTATAATGTTATTTTTATGTGTTTTGTGCGCGTAAAATTGACAGAATTAATGGCAAAAATCTGAGGGAAAATGTAAGAAAGGTAGTTAAGAAATCATTTGTAGGTGTTTAGGGGCCAAGAAAAAGTAAAAAAAAAGAAAAAAATGAAGGTAGTCCTGCATAATTTGACCCTAATTCTCATGAATTCCCGTCAAGCATTGATTGGGCGAGACCGTCAGTGACCGGTTTCAGCCGCAGAGTACAGGAAAAAACAAACAAAAGCAAAGAAACAAACAAACAAAACGAACTGGAATGAATACAAATGGAAAAAACTCCCAGAAAACTTACCGTGTAAAATGCACTTATGTTTATTTTATTTTATTTTGTTTTTATTTTTTGTTGGTTTGTTTTCTGCAATAAAATCAAAGAAACAAAACAAACAGGAAAAAAGTACAAATGGGAAAAAGAAAGAAATAAAACCAGGAAACTGACCATGTATAACGAATAAATGCTTAATAGATTTTAGTCAAAATCTTTTAATTGTTGGTTTGTTTTATGCAAAAAAGTATTTTTAACCGTATACTTGTTAGGTGTAAGTATAACGGTTTGTTATGTGTTTTGTTTTGTTTTCTTCTTTCTTTTTTTATATTGTTTTCTTTGTTGTCGCATTTTACCAATTGGAATGTCGTCTGGTTCCATATCGATAGCGTAATAGTAATTGGGCTTATGAAATTACCAGAAATTCAATGTATATAAATAAATAACGAATGAGTAACTAATCCGAAAATAAGAAGTCAGCCCTCTCCTCCTAGTAGCACGTATAAAATCACTGAAAACATAATAGAAGGAAAAATACAGTAAATAAAATATATAAATCGAGTAATCGTTTGAACATTTGAAGAACGCTAGCGGCTGACTGTTATAGTTTGTTGTAAAACCTTGAATCCAAGGTTAGTTCGTTTCGTTTAAGTAACTCTTCGAATCGCAGCCCCCCCCCAAAAAAAAGAAAGGAAAAGAAAAGAAAAATGAAAAACAAAAAAAAAAGAAGAAATAAAAGAAATATAATAGATGTAATCGAAAGTTGCGTTTCAGCCAACGGTAAAATGCCATCCCTTTTTTTTATGAAACTAAGAACTCAAACCGGTGTTTCCTCCCAAATTCCCCTGTGGACGTATCCGCAACGGTGTTAAGTGGTTGCGGGAGGAGTATGAATGTAATAGAGCGAAAAGATTTTACCACTTCCTTTGATTCTTACAGGTTTTGGCAGTGAACTCTCACCAGAAAAAAATATAGGAATGTACTATTATTGATGAAGTGTAAGGGTAATAGGCATATAGCACACCTCAGATAATGTGCTGCAGTTTGTGCACATTACATTTGGATGAAATATCTTGAGTTTTAATTCTATTTAGGTCAAACTCAGAGGGAAAAATGACATTATTTTATTTATATAGAAATTAATGTTTATTGTAAAAGATATCATAGTTATAAAGCCCTAGTAAGAGATTGGAGTTGAGCCCTATTTAGTGAATTGAGAATAAAAGCGATAAACTGGCATATATAAATAATCTAAAACTCCCTGTTTTTTGTTTTTATTTATGGCCATAGTTTATAACAGATTATTTACATGGCTTCAGCGATATCGAAATTTCTTCTATTTAAAGATTAAGTGCCGGTAGCTTAGGGGAAAACTTTAGCCTTCTAAGCAAAATTTGATTTATTGAGAAAGTTCCAATCTCCTGATCAACAGTAATTGTCACTTTCTGCACGAATGTTTATGTAAGACTGAAATATATGTAGGTATAAAAATATTAATATTTCTTGAAAACACATACACACACACATATATATATATGCGTATATGTATGTATATGTGTATATATATATGTATATATATATGTATGTATGTATATATATATATATATATATATATATATATATATATATATATATAGTCCTGGGTATGACGTAAAACTACATCGGCAACGAGACCCTGATGCGGGAGCTCCAGGGTTTTGGGGAGAATGTCACTACCCCTTGGTCGTTGCAGTGCTGGGTCACCTTCGGGTAAGGCGTAGTACTTAGTAGCCCCATATTTGGGGTCACAAAAATCCAAGCCTGGTCAACGATTCTCTTAGCGAATGAGAAAGGAATCCCAACGGCTTGCGCAGCGGATGAACCAGCACCGCAGTGCCGACGCAGTCAATAATGGTGATGTACAACTCGACTCGGGTCTGCCTCAGCCATCGGATGCGACTGATGGCATGTGTGCAGACTGTCTTGACCCGTCCTTGCCTCTGTACTTTTGCTTTCAGCGGAGAGGATGCTAGCAGTACTGGCTAAGCTGCTTATTCCTACTTTGCCTAGGCTGGAAGAGAGGTGAAAGTCCTGTGGCGATGGAGTGAGGGCGTACCGGCAGGTTTAATGGACTGGAAGCCGCAGCGTGATCTCTGCACTTAGGCGATTAGAGTATGATGGTCGTGCTCTTGCTGAAGAGCGACAGCATTGCGAGCACTGCTTGTCCCACCTGGGGAGAGACCTAGAAAAGGTGAACTAAATATTGCTCGTTCACGCACATTCCTGGGTGGCTAGCCGCGGTCGGTGGGAATCCACAACAGCGGCACGAAGACAAGAAACCAACCAAGAACCTTACTCTGGCATCGTGGAATGTCATAACCCTGATTGACAATGATGATAGACCGGAACGAACAACAGTCCTCATCTCTAGAGAGCTGGACCGCTATAAGATTGTCATTGCAGCACTACAAGAACTACTGGGCAGGCAAACCTTTTCGCGAGCGAAGAGAAGCGGGGGTTGCATTTGCAATCTCAAACAATCTTGTGAAAGAACAGGAATCACTACCAACGGGTAAAAGTGATCGTTTCATGACAATGAGAATTCACATTGGCAAGCAAAGATACATGACAATTATCTCTGCATATGCACCAACGATGACAAATGACCCGGAGGCTAAAAACTATTCTATCAGTCTCTTGGCAATCTGCTTTCTGAGATTTCTGAAGCTGACAAACTCAGTGACTTCAATACTAGAGTGGGAAAAGATCACCACATGGCCACAGACAATGTGTAAATTAGGAAAAGGAAAAATGAACTCGAATGACGAACTGTTGCTATTAAAGTGCCCCAAGCACGGACTTGCTATAACAAACACGTTCTTCAACTATCCAGAGAAATGGTACTGTTCGTGGAAATATCCGAGATCCAAGCACGCCACTCTGTTGGATTATGTAATCACAAGAATAGAAGATCTAAAGGACTTTCGCAGTACCAAAACTATTAGAGGAGATTAATGTTGCACTGATTACTACATGATCCGTGCCAGATGCAACATAAAACCAAAGCCTCCTCCGTTCAAGAAGAAAGAACCAAAACCACCAAAGAAACTAAATACCGAATCACTAAAAACCAAAGTGTGAAAGACAAACTAGCACACAAAATATCTGATAGTCTCACAACACCAACTGTCACCACAGGAGAACAGTGGGAAACAATGAAAAATGCTGTGTTCACTTCTGTATTTTAAGTCCTTGGTAAACCAAGTAGGAAACATGCAGAATGGTTTGATGAATCCAACAAAGCGATTATGGCACTAATTCAAAAGAAAACCTACTGTTTGAAAAGACCCTGAAAGACAGATGCACAAGAGCAACAAGTACAAAGTGTAAAATTTAAACCTTCCATTATTCAAATTTATTTCTTCTCTCTTTCCGTTTTCCATCGTTTTTTCGGCAAGTTTAATATCGTTTCTTTTCAATTTTTCTTTTTTTTTTCTTTCCTCTGTTTCCGTTTGCACGATCTTTCAATTTTTTCATTCATTTCTTCTCTCTATCCGGCTTTTCTCTTCCTTCGGCAAGTTTAACATCGTTTCTTCCTTTTTATGGGATTCTCCAATGACACCAGATCGAGCCACAGTAACGCGTGCCAGGGTATAGCTTGTTATTATTTTCTTTTTTGTGAACGCCAGAGTATATGTAAGCGAGACATGTTACCGGTGACAACTATACCGGGATAAAAATACAGATTTATTAGCCATTTGTGTTGGGTTTCTTAAATAAATTTGTGAAGGAAATATTTCTTTGTGATAACTTTTTACATCATTTACAACTTTCTTGAAATGTAATGCTTTACGGTTCCAAAATCAACCTACCAAATCACACACACACATATATATATATATATATATATATATATATATATATATATATATATATATCAGAATTCTTAGAATTCAGATAAAATTTCGAAAAATGTAATTTTACGAATTAATTAAACTGATTCTCGGAAACGTGCGAGTAAAATATTCATTTTCAGCACTATTTCAATATTTGATATTTTTGTGCTTCGAATACAAATTATTGATACATGACAGCTCTTATTTATATAACCTAGTGAGTACGCAACCAATGTTTTACTTCAGTGTTTGAATAGTTCTTAAATATGAAATAATATTGATATTTTCACAATATATATATATATATATGAATATATATATATATATATATATAATATATGTATATATATAATATATATATATATATATATATATATATATATATATATAATTCTATATAGCACTTTATTCGGAAGAATTTATGGTAAAAATTGTCCCCAGGTCCTGGATATGACCTTAAACTATATCTTGTGGTGAAGCCCCAACTTGCGGGATTTGGGGAGTGTGAAGCCACCCTTTATTGCCATTGCTCCCAGGTCCACTCTGACCCGGAGTGGTAGTACTCGTTAGGATTCCAACTATGGGGTAAATAGAAACCGACTTCAAAGCAACAAATATATTCTATTTAATTTTTTTTTCTTCAAAATCTTTGAATTCGGCATTAAATAACTTGAAAAGGGTTAATATGTCGTAAAACAAAAACAACCAACCAAAAATTGTCCCCTAATTCATATGTATAAATTATCTCAACTTAATTACGTTGGGTTTTTATAACAGTATTTACAAACATCCTCGTGTTAGATAAGGAGAGATAGAATGGTGCACAACAATGGTAATAGTAAATTTAAAAAAAAACGATCTGTAATCATAATCCTATTCGTGTTATAAGTCACATTTTACGAGATGAACAAGATAACAATTCAACCCCTATTATGATCTCCCCTTATAGCAGAGAGGAATTGCCAGACATGATTTTAGGGTCTTGTAAATAATATTTGACGAACTTGGAACGCTGCCTAATGCACTTATGAATAGTTGGATATTCAGGGTAGAATAGACTATTAAATTCGCGTTAGTACTTAAGTGTTTGAGGTTTATGGTAAAGGTGCCAAGAGAGTTGAATACTGGAGAGATTTTCTGTCATTGAATACGCACCGCCAACGGGAGGTGTGGAAATGCACGGGTGGTAAGATACGAGGTTCGCCTGCGCAGCAGTAGAATAAATAAAAGTCTAATAAATGACAGGCAGGTTGATTGTGTGGCATTCAAACGCAGGAGCTAATACACCTGAGATTAAATATGCACAAAGAATCATGGGCACCCCGACGCGAATCTCTGTGCTCACGTAGTGTCATAACCTTTTTTTACATGGTAGTCACTACTTAACAAGGCCCGGAAGCCACTCGGGGATAAAGGTTATTCCGTGAATATTAATCAATGGGATAATATCGTGGTAATCGCTAGTAATAGCGATTTGATAAAGTGTCTTACTTAAAGGGGCGGTTTATCAGGAATTTGTTTATGTTGGACTTGAAGACATCAAAGCTGTAGTCAGATGGGAAACAGGCAAAAAGAAGAAAGTTCCACAGGCGTGCACTTTTAAGAAAGAAGCTTTGTTCATGGAATCTACGTTTTGATTGAGGCACATATAACGAGTGGGGAAATTATTGGTTTCATCTAGATGGTTGTTTTTCGTGAAAGATTGGCTAGGGGGGACATCTGCGCTGATATTAAACTGCTCACTTATGTGCGCATAAGGATCAAGGCAGAGGTTTATTTTACGCACACACACATACTCACGCAGACACACAAGCCACACACACACACACACACACACATATATATATATATATATATATATATATATATATATATATATATATATATATATATTAAAAGGGAGAGAGGCACGAACACATAGAACTATTTTATATATGCACGTATATAAAAACAAAACATTAACACGTAAATACATGCATAGGGTTGACATGTTTCACTTCTTGATATATCCCATTACTTGAATCAATTTTATAAAAATCGCCTACACATGGTATCGACGTTGACGCTTTTCAGCTGCAATAATGCAAATTTGTAATAATTTTCTGCTGTTAAACATTTGGAAATATTTACGTTTCCTGGAGTCATATATGTGAGCATTCTAATGAAAATATGTTCGCTCTCTGGCATAACACCTGTGATCATCTAATATAATAAAGTCCAATTCTAGTCTGTATGTTTGCTTATCACAATTTCATTAATATCTGCAAAAGTTACATTCTAGCACAAATTAATGTCCATACTGAAAACGAATTCAAACCACTACACTTTTATTCCTTTCGCATTTCTATATCTACAATTTAATCAAAAGAAACCTACATAAATAAAATGTGTATTATTTATATTATTTATTCAAATAATTTGTTTATATTATTTATTTATATTATTTATTTATATTATTTATGTATATTATTTATTCGAATTATTTATTTATATTATTTATTTAAATTATTTATTTATATTATTTATTCAAATTATTTATTTATATTATTTATTTATATTATTTATTTGAATTATTTATTCATATTATTTATTTAAATAATTAACAAAAGTTTTATAACTTCATTTCTAACTTAATTTTGTAGAACGTGACACACAGGTTTCACCGAAAGACAGATTTAATAAAGGACACAGACATATATATGTGTTTGCGCGCATGTATGTGTGCTATTATATAATCAATAAATACATGTTTTTTCATGTCAAGTTTTCCTCTGAGCGCTAATCTATAGTCCCCCCGCCCTCGTCAAACTTATACGAAAAAATACTCGACTAGCTGAAAGCACTATCAATAATTTTCCCCACCGTTTATCTGAGCCTTAACCTAAACGTAGATTTTATGAACAAAGCTTCTTTCTTAGAACTGGGCGCCTGTTGCACTCTCTTCCGTTTCCTTGCTTTTCAGGTAAGTACAATATGATCGTCTTTAAATCCAACGCGAACGAGTCCTTGATGAGTCGTCCCCTTAAGTTGTCCAATTTACCAACTTTCCACTACAAACGATTACTATGATAGTATTCCATTGACTACTTCACACTCATTAACCATTATTCTCGAGTGGCCTGCGAGCCTTGATAAGTGGTGATCCATTTGTAAAATAATAATAATAATAATAATAATAATAATAATAATAACGATGCGGCCTTAATTCAGAAACACTGGTCAATCATTGAATGTTGTTAAACTTGATTTTTACTAAAGTATCATCAACAATATGATATAAAATATTTCCTTTGAATAAATATCGTTTGATATTTAAATGGTAAATCCTATTTCGGTCACGTACATCCTTTGAAACAAAAGTGATGTTGCTATCATTTTCGTATAACTTAAATTTACTTCAACCATGCGTATTTAAAAAAAAAACAACTAACGCACTAAATTATAGAAAGTTTCATCATAAACATTTCATAATTAATGCATTTGCTGTAAAACTTGAATTTTATATATCATGCAAATAATTCCTCGTCATTTAAGAGAAACGTATTTTATTGACTTTGTTTTGTTCCAAAATGTATCAGTTCTAAATAATAGATTTCCGCACTGCATGATATCGGAACGTCAACATACAGGGTGGGACAATAAAATTCTCGCCCTAAAAAGACGGCGTGATTCTATTTCTGTTTTATGGAAACCGGTTTTCGTTTTTGCTGCAGACCATCTACTAGTTACCCAGTTGTGTACAAAGCTCAAGAGTGATAGGAGCCTTATATCATGTCTGAAAGTGGCCCAATGTTCAACGAGTAGGATCAGAGATGCGCCGCTGTACAACATATGTTCTCTACCAATAATGGTTGTGACAACAGGGCCATTTCCAGCATCTTCAAAATTTAAATTCGAACGGTTTAACGCTTGGAAGCACAGCTCAACGAAGTTTCCGACTATGCTTATGGTCTTTGGTGTGGTTTCAAGTGAGAGGCACATCATGCCACATGTTTAAAGTGGGTTTGAAAGTCAACACCAATGTGTACTTAGATGTGCCGAAGAGTGTACTGATCCCCTGGTGCAATCAGGTGGCCGCTATCAGACTCCGAGTGTGGTATAGGACTCTGCGCCGGAACACAAGTCCACTCGCCTTGGATTCAAAATGAATGCTACAACTTTGTATTTTTCTCATGCCGCACAAGCAGTAAGTTCTTTGATGAGACCGGAGCGCATACGAAATAAATGTTTCTATTTTTATCATAGTTGGATCATAATACTTGACATTTGTATTTAAAACGTTAAGGCCATTTCAGCAGTTGTTTCTCTACGGTGTAATGTAGACTACAATATATTGTAGACAAAGTCACTATGGAAACGCATGCAAATTCTCTTTCCGCTGTATCACGGTAGGTTCCCCATTAGAGCAGGCAATTAATATGTTTTATTAAAAAATGGTCTATTTCACTGATTTCCATGAAAATAAAATATTAGAAGAATTAAAAATTCGTTGATTCTCATTCAATCACGAACAATGTCAAGTTTTCCTGCTAGTACACACACACACACACACACAGATATATATATATATATATATATATATATATATATATATATATATATATATATATATATATATGATGAAGCACCTGATCAATAAGTTAATTACAAATATGTTAGGGGTGCTAAATGCCTTGATGAATGTAGCACTTCAGTTCATCAACGAAGTTAAAACTTTCACCGTTGTCAATTGCTGTGGAATATATATTGGGGAAACGCGACTTTTCAAGATTCTGTGTTATTCTCGCGAACCAATAGTAAAGAATATTTAACCATCAAGTAGGGCTATGACAAGAGCATATTCTTTCTACTGTTTTGACTCTCGAGTATATATCCGACACAGTTGGACACAGTTAATCAACTGAGAACAACATATGGCATAAGGGTCTACTTCACAAGATTTCCAGCTATGGTATATCTGGAAATGTTTTCTCAATCATTAAATCATGTGTCTCCGATAGGCTCATAAGAGTAGTGATAGATGAACAAAAATCGGAGGCCTGCAATATAAATGCTGGAATCCCTCAGGGGTCAATCCTGGGCCCAACTCTCTTCCTGATCCACATCAATAACCTCCCTAAACACATACTTACATCATTCGTTGACATCTATGCTGATGACACGACCATCTACAGCAACACACCAAAGGCTGTAAATGAAAAAAGTTCTCTCTGATTCTCTCTCCTCTGATCTCGAGCGCGTGGTTCAGTGGGGGAAGACGTGGCTGGTTACCTTTAATTCATCTAAAACCAAAATCTTATCTTTACATCATCAACGCTCTGATCCCCATCTGGCATCAATGGAAATGGATGGCTCTCGTCTAGGTGAGGCTCCGTGTTTTGACAAGCTTCTGGGTTTGACCTTTACTCCTGATCTGAAATGGAACACGTACATCAAGTCTGTTGCCAAGGTTGCTGGAAAGATGGTGGGATCCTTCTACCGCTCCAGAAGATATCTCATTACTGATGTAATTCTCTATCTATACAAAAGCCAAGTACGTCCAAGGATGGAATACTGTTGCCATATCTGGGCAGGAGCTGCTAAAAACAGCCTATCCTGCCTTGACAGGGTACAAAATAGACTTCGTGGCTTAGTGGGGGATGCCCTTTTCTCTACCCTGCAATCTCTCTCCCACAGAAGAGACTTTGCGAGTCTATCCTTGTTTTATCGTTATTTCCATGGCAGGTGCTCGTCTGAAGTCCAATCTCTGGTCGCCCCTCGCCAATCTTTCACGAAAAACACCCGTCCAGCTGAATCCACTGTGAAAAATTTCCCCCACTCTTTATCTGTGCCTAAATCAAAACGTGGATTCCATGAACAAAGCTTCTTTCTTAAAACTGCACGCCTGTGGAACTCTGTTCCGTCTGCCTGCTTCCCACCGGACTACAACGTGGATGTGTTCAAGTCCAACGTTAACAAATTCCTTATGAACCGCCCCCTTAAGTAAACACTTCATCAAATATCCACACTAACGTAATTACTTGTAATACCTCTTATCCCTGAGTGGCTTCCGGGCCTTGATAAGTGGTGATCACTGTGTGAAAATATATATATATATAAAATATATCAACTGATACACACTCGAAAGTCACAACAATGAAAATAATATGCTGTTGTCCTAGACTTAGTAATAACTGATCAAAAAAAGAAGATAAAACAAACTGTAAAAGATACAAAATTGACCTTAGGTTGAAGGAAATAATCTGTGTTTTGGCATGTGAGTAAGCAAGTCAAGGTCTATACTACAGCATTCCTGAGTCGACATTATTAAATACCAGTGGCAATTTAAGTGTATGTACAGAACGACAGGAAACAAACGCCGAGGGAAGCGGATAGCTCATACAGCGCCTAGAATTCTCAAATGGTCACCCATCTAGTACCAACCAGGGTCAACGTTGCCTTATTTCGGCGATCTGATGTGAACCGGTGTGATTATGCCGTATATATATATATATATATATATATATATATATATATATATATATATATAGCAATAAACAATACTTAGTAAAAACCTGAAAACGGTGTGCAGTACTATTGTTGTGCAAAGATATATTAGTCGAGCAAGTAACTGCTCGACGAACAAAATGTTACTTGGAGACTGCTATTGAGTAATGACGCCGTAGCTACTGCTTGAAAAACAAATTTTTAATTTTCTCGACAAATATTTAATGCATTTCTTTGGAATAGTAATAATAATAATCTCCATGTTCTTCTGTTTCATTTCAGATATTATTTTATATAATTTGATATAATATCGATTAAAAAATATTTTTAAAAAATCGATCCTTAAGGGTTTTCCAACCGAGAGACTATTTATACTACAAACTTGGCCTTCGGGACAAGATAGTATCTGTTCTTCAGATGCTGCACTTCCATTTATTGTTCTCTGTCAGAGGAGGAGAAATCACTCACGACTGAGACAAATTTATTTTTCTTCCTTTTCTCCACGTTAAAAACGACTCTGGTGTCTAACTCTTTCCAGTGGGGGGGCATTGTAAATAGGGACTATTTATACTACAATAACATAACATTTAACTGTCTTCTAAAACTACTACTACTACTACTACTACTACTCTTTAACAGTGTCACTGACTGCTTGCGAGAATTAAAGAGAGAAAGGGAGAGACAAAGAGAGAGAGGTGAGCGTGAAAAAAATGCAGTATGTTTATATACACACTCTCTCTTTCTATTTCTCTCTCTCTCTCTCTCTCTCTATATATATATATATATATATATATATATATATATATGTTTTGATGCATTGAATGTATCGAAATTTATCGGCAACTGATAAAGCTATGTATTATTGTGTTTTTTAATGAATATGATCCGCACCTTTCAAGGTCGTCGCTTAGTATCGAGAAAAAATCGACGCGACAATGGAATTTGTGTTATGGAATTATTCGTACTAATACTACATGCAGACGCGCACACACGACCATTACAGCGTGTTGTTTTCGTTCTTTCTTTTTTTTTTTTGTTTAACGACATTCTGTACCGTGATTGTGTGTGTGTGCGTATATTTATAACCTTCCTAGAGCTGGTGACTCAAACAAATTACCGGTTGCCAACCCTAAACTGCTTAAGGAGGAGATGGTTCTGTCTATCTCCCGGTTTTCATGCTCGTTCTTTGCCTATTAGCCAGGCGTAGAGGTGCTATCACAGGGACTCGACAAAATCACCCAGTGGTCGACCTTGTTTCCTGACTAGGGCAATGAACGCAATTTTCCCCACTCCCGCCACACCCCATCCCTCTAAACTGGACACTGGGGGTGCTTCAGTATCATATAAGTCGGTACAGTTGGACTGAGTTGACTTTTGTCTGATGGGTTGTGAGTACCAGCTTTACAGTTCCTGGAAACTGTTTCTGATATTGCAGGTGTCCTAACTCTTTGGTAACGCTTAGAGTGGCTGCTCCATCAACAATTGTACAATATAGGGATGTTTGTAGTGTAATGCTGCGCATGGAAAGGGACCCTGCACTCATCCCCGGTGGGCCTTTATGAGGCCACAATCCTGTAGGCAAAGGCAGCTGATGGTGTACTTGTATTGCATGTCTGATATTCTGCACAACCACTAGTCCAGCAATCCAGCATCCCTCACTCTCAGGCTTGCATTTACGAATATCCAAAGGTTTAGAACTAACTTAAACTAACTTTCACTCCTCCATTCCCTCTAACAATTTTAACATGCCTGGTTATCTCCCACTCTGCCGCAAGGACAAAGACAAACATATGCACGGACTTGGAGTCTATATAAGTAACACACTCCCCCTGACGAGAAACAAAACTAGAATCAGACAACCAGGCCTTTATGTGCTTCAGACTAAACATGCAACACAATATTAGCTACTTGTATTTTCTCTACCGCTCTCCCTGGACCCAAGACTGCACCCTAATATACAAAGTCTCTGACAGCATACATATAGCACTCTCCCTCGATACTAGCACACAAGTACATGTATTTGGTGACTTTAATGCCCACCACAGTAACTGGCTTGGGTTCTCTACTTACACAGACGCAGCTGGTAGCACAACACATAACTTCTCTATATCTCGTTCCCTATCACATACGGTTACATTTCCGACACATTTTCCAGACCAGCAAAATCAACATGCTTCAATTTTAGATATATTTCTGACCACAGTTCCCTATGATTGTACAACGAATGCCCACAGCCCACTCGGAAATGCTGATGATACTGTGATAATGGTAGAAATCGCCCTAAATTCTTGACCCAAAACTGAAGACCCATTGCTCAAAACAACGAGGGATTACAAAAAAGCTTACTGGGAAGAAATCAGGGATCTCATCAGAAATGCTCAATGGAGAAATATATTTTCTCTTCCAGCTGAACAGTACGCAAATAAAATCACTAAATGGTTCAAAACAGCAACTGAAGCACATGTTCCCACACGGAAACTCTATAGCAAGCCCCACTCTCCCCAATGGTTTACTTCTATTTGTGCAGCTGCCATTGCTCAAAGGCAGCATGCGCACCGCAGATTCAACCGACATAAGTCCAGTTCAAACAGACAGAAGTACATAGAAGTTATAAGTAATTGTAAGAGAGAAATAACGACAGCTAAGACTGAATACACTGAAACCACCAGAAAACGCATCGAAGTACAAAAGGTAGAAACCCGTAATTTCTAGAAAATCTACAACAGTGTAGTAATTAATGGGCAGTCAACGATTCCCCCACTATCAAATCACCGTGAAGTTGTTTGTACGACAACCGAGAAGGCTAACCTGCTTGCCTCTAACTCCACATTGTATCCGGCATACCATTCCCTCCCTGACTTTCCTTTGCAGACAGACGCCACACTAGATGATTTGAAAATCACCCCTTCGAAGGTACAAGGTATCATAAAAAAACTGAACACCTCAAAAGCATGTGGACTCGATCTCCTTCTGGCTGTGCTATTAAAACATGCTTCTCTGAGGTTCCTCCAATTCTCTCCTAACTTTACAACAAATGCCTCAACGAATCTTGCTTTCCTGACCGCTAGAAAACCGCTTCTGTGGTACTAGTTTTCAAGACTTCTTGCGAAAGAACTGACCCATTAAATTATCGCCCCATATAGCCTTCTCTCGCTTATCGCCAAAATATTTGAGTTCTTAAATCATCAAGCTCTAGTCCATCACCTTACAGCTGCTAAACTCCTGACCGACAATCAAGATGGATTTATGCAAGCCCGTTCCACAGCAGACATCCTAATTGTAATCTCTGAACATATATACCGTTCACTGGACAAAATAAAGGAGGGTAGATCAGTAACCCTCGATATATCCAAGGCTTTTGACAGGGTATGGCACGATGGTCTTTTAAGGAAAATTAGATCATATGGTATCACTAGAAGAATACATTATGTAATTAAATCTTTCTTACGTAAGGGAAAAATCCAGGTTGTTCTTAATGGTCGTACATCTAAACAATATGATATAAATGCGGGAGTACCTCAGGGGTCTATCCTTGGACCTTTATTATTCTTGATATTCATTAATGACATCCCTGATGAAATTGTTTCTAAGATGGGTATATTTGCTGATGACACCAAACTCTATAGCAGGCACGAGGGGAAAACAAATGAACACATATCTGAGGAAATGGCAGAAACACTAGAGGATGACCTCCAATCTGTAGTGGACTGGTGACAAAAATGAAGGGTCACATTCAATGCTGCCAAGATTAAGCTTGCCTCTTTCAATAATTACAAAAAATCTTCTATGCCACCAATAGCAATGGCCAAGAACACATTACCCGAAAGTACTTCCTTTAAACTCCTCGGCCTAACGTTTACAGGGAACATGAACTGGTATAGATAGATTGAAAGTACCAAGGCTGTTGCGAAGAAGGTGGGCTCTCTCTACTGTGCTAGAAAACTACTTATGCCTGAAAGTATCCTGGGCCTCCATAAGGCCACCATTTGCCCATGTGTGGAGTACTGTTGTCACATTTAGAATGGTGCATCGGCTACTTGTCTCTCAGTTATTGACAGGATTCGAAAGAGAGTCGCTAGCCTGATAGGTCCTTAACTGTCATCTATGTTTCAGCCTCTGTCCCATCGACGATATGTTTCATCCCTCTGCATGTTCTACAGGTGCTTTAATGGTGAATGCTCTGACGAACTACAAGCACTTGTACCCCCTCGATTCCAAGACCCCCAACAAACCCGACAAGCATTTAAATCCCACCCCTTAACAGTATAAATTCCTAGGTGTAAGAAAGCCTTCTACACCACTAGTTTCTTTCCCAGAACTGCTAAACTTTGGAACTCGCTTCCGGGATTCTGCTTTCCCAACTGTACTGACATGCAGAAGTTCAAGTGTAATGTGAACAGACATGTTGTTACTCATCTCCCTTCAAAATACCCCTGCAACTTATGTCCCTGATAGTAGCCTCTTTACTTCAAAGTTGAAGTGTGCCTTGTTTGGGGTGAAACTTTGAATAAAAAATATTTTTGGCACAAATTTCAAAGTAAAAGCAGCTATTCTGCACACTTTGAATAAGGTCGATTTGGGGCATTATACTTGCATTGTTAGAAATAATAACAACAGGTGGAATATTGTCAGTCACACCAACATTCTAATGTCAATTTTCCTTCCGAAATGTTCAACATTGTTGGCATTTTTTTTTTGTCAAATTATTTGGAAAATAAAAAATTGACAAAAAACGTCATATATCCAATCTAATTCGAAAGAAAATTAGTGGTACATTTTTCCTTTAAAATTCAACCATCATCTCGGTGTGGCATGGGGTTGTAACTGCATCCCTGCAGGCAAACAAGTGCACTGTTATGAATCATTATAACTCAATTGGAAAAAAGAGTTCTGCTTCAACAGATAAATATGCAATAAAATGTTTAACCGAAAAATTATTTTACTGAAAACTATTGATCAATATTACACTTTAGAAAGGAAGATACTACAGTTTAGAAAAAACTGTTTACACTCAAACAATTCCAAAGTTTGCTCAAAACTGACTCTTCAATTCTCGAATATTGTAATGAATGCCAATAAAATACTGAGAACTCGGAAAAAGCCACTAGAACTTTCCCTACTATAATGAAATATTTGTGTGTTCAAATAAATAGATTTATATTTGAAACTTACAATTCTCAGCGAATTAATTCTGAAATTATGAATTTCAATACAAAAATTTTTATTTTGCACAAATATCAATGTAAAAACAGCTATTGTGCACAATTTATTAAAGTTCATTTTGGGCATTATACTTGCATTCTTAGGAATAATAATAACAAGTGGAATATTATCAGTGGCACTAATATTTCCCATAATTTAAATTTTTTATTCCAAAATGTCCAACAATATTGGCATTTCTTTTGAAAAATATAAAAGAAACAAATAATTGAGAAAAATCAGGTCATATATCCAATAGAAATAGCAAAATCATTAGTGCTGGCATTCTCCATTAAAATTCAACAACGATCTCAGCATAGTATGTGTTTGTAACTGCATCCCCGCAGGCAAGCGATGGCACTTCTATGAATCATTTAAACTCAGAATTTTTAAATATTTTTTGTAAATATTGTATTATGTGATACTTTTCATGTGATCCTTAGCATGTTTCATTAATAAATATAATGCTATTATTGCTGTTGTTGTTAATGTTGTTGATAAACAAAATTTTAAAACGTTAGGTATTTTCTTGAAAAAGATTTCTGCGTCAACAGGAAAATCATCAACAAATGTTTTACTGGAAAATTATTTTACAGAAAATTATTAATATTAAACTATAAAAAGGAAGAATTAAAAAAAATACTATTGTATTAACACTCAATCAGATGTGCCTAATGCACTAATAAAAATATAATTGGCATTTTGTTGCACTTTTTTAGATTTTAAATATTTATGAATTCTCTCATTGTTAAAAACGATTATATTGATTATAAATTTTAACATAAGAAATAAAATGAATTGCGTATAAAACATTAGAAAAAAGTTAAATCATAAGAAAAATCTAAAATAAGTAAATTATCAATATTTTTTTTCATAATGAAAATACGTTTATTAGATTAATTTTAATTTGTAAAAGAAAAAACGACATTAAAAAAATAAAAAATAATAATCAACATAATAATCGTTTTTTATAATGCGAAAATGTATAAATATTTAAAATCTTTAAAAGTGCAACAAAATGTTAATTACTTTTCTATTAGTGCATAAGGCACATCTTATTGAGTGTAAATAAAATATTATTTGTATTTGAAATTCTAGTATCTTCCTTTTAATAGTTTAATATTAATAATTTTCCGTAAAATAATTTTCCAGTTTAACATTTTGTTGAATATTATTCTGTTGAGGCAGAAATCTTTTTCAAGAAAATATATATTTATTACCGTTTTATCTGTTTAGTTACACAAGTTTCGATTACCACATTACGTTAACGATAGAGAGAGTGGGGGAGAGAGACAGAAAGACGTTGAGGGAAGAATAGAGGGAGAAAGAAAAGGGGTAAGAAATAAAAGGAAAAGGAGGGGATAATCAGGTAATTACCAGCGGTAGCTTGTGATAGCAAGTTATGGAAACAAATATATCGATAGAGGTAGGATGGATAGCCGTTGAACACGTGTCATGGGGGTTTGCACACGTTAGCGAGTATTGCGATTTTTTTTTACACAGTGATTACCACTTATCAAGGCCCGGAAGCCACTCAGGGATTGAATATAGAAGTTTACTTACATCCAACTTGAGTTCATTTATTTAAAAAGAAGGATTAAATGCATCGATTTAAAATAAACTGGCTGGCTAAAAAAGTATGCTTTGTGAAGAGCTTCAGTTATTTAACCCCTCGACCTTCTTTGAGTGTATTTTTCATAACTCGAGAATATTTTGTCGAAGGTCACATCGACCGAAATATTTTGGAAAATAGCACTCAAGATGAGAACAGTAGCCCGAAGTCGAATAATCAATTCTCATTTCAACAATTCATAGACAGATAATTCACTCTACATTTAGTCGAATGCAAACGGCATACACTCGTACAAGTATTAATATTTTTGGATAATAAACATGAACTCTTACCGGGTTTAAAGCGGGTGCGATGTCTTCGTGATCTAGCAGTACTTGACGAGTAGAAAAGGGCAGATACTTATAGATTTACATGTTATATATGATAATAATTTGCATTCTTTCACAAGGGCTTGTATCGAAAGAGATGATACGATAGAAATTCTTAATGTCTGCTTTTATTCCTTCTTATTATATATTAGATGCGTCCGATTATTTTACATCGATCTCTTGTGTCTTTATAATGCGCTTTATCCGTCCGTTTTGTGGTTTCTCGATTTGTCACTTTTCTGTTCAAAATAACAGTTTATTGCTAAACTCAACATTTTATCATTGCTGGACGCATCTTATAATATTTTATTTCTCATCAGTTTCTTTGGTATTTGGTCGGAATTTATCTTTCTTCCTCTTTTCATGCATGCTTTTAACTATCTCACCCCATTTCCTATTGTTAATCTATATGACTGTCTCTCACGGTCTTCACCTTTTTTACTCTCTTTTATTTTGTTGTCTTTGTGTCTCTGTCTACCTTTTTAGAATTCTCAACGTGTCAATCCATATTGATCATGACATAAATGACTTCAACGATATTGATTAATATTAGTCAGCCAATCACTGTGGTGGGACTGATGCACGGAGATTTCATATTTTCGATCATGTTTCTTCTTTTCTTTCAACCAATACAAACGTCTAGTTCAGTTCCTAATTGGGATGCACAACTTACACATTGTTTCTGTTCAGCTGGTTTAGCTAGTGAGTTGACATTGGCACAAAATAATAAGATCTTACTTGAAAAAAAAATGCGTTAAATTTTGCTTGAAGAAGTGTCTAACAGGTTTATTTATTGAAAGCAGTAACAAATCGATATTTGTCTGAAGATACGGCTTGATGAATAATCAAGCGAGCTACAGGTGGATAACACTATGGCATTAAACAATATTTATCGATTGAATATTATTAACATATTGTATCGCATCATTGATATGTGGGCATCATTTATTTCAAGTTGAAGACATAAACAACCCAATTATAGAATGTATAGCAGACTTTGGATTTATTCTCAGCAGCTTCATAACTGCAGCTTTCCTTATTTTGGCTTGTATTTTTTTTACCTTGAACTGGCATTTTTTTAT
This sequence comes from Euprymna scolopes, assembly GCF_053919585.1. Lineage (NCBI taxonomy): Eukaryota > Metazoa > Mollusca > Cephalopoda > Sepiida > Sepiolidae > Euprymna > Euprymna scolopes. The sequence goes on from NC_136496.1 coordinate 58,260,722, forward strand.
TTTATTTTAGCTCTTTCCATCAAGTGACTTCCTGCATTGTCTGGGGCGATTTCCATGAAAAAGTCCATGTTAACTCAGAGTCTACAGACTACAAACCATTTACTATGTTTACGTTTGGCACTATACGAAAGTCAAATGTAAGTACACGCTAAACATATAGGTAAACTGGTGCTGATAAAATCTCGTAGAATTCATTTACAAGTAAACATGTTTTAAGTTCAATCATATAATTTTGGAAAAATTCCTACCCAAACAAATGTTCTTTTGTTTAATGCTGATTTCCTGACATGCATCCGGTAAATTAAATTGTATATAATTGTATTCAAGTAATTATTTTAGTTTAATTTATCGCTTTATTTATGTTCTGTTTTACTTTAATCAAACGTTTTATCATAATACATATGACAATCTTATAATCAAAAGTCGCATACGGCGATTTCCTTTATTTAACAATAACGTATTCTTATTAGATACGATCATTTTTACAGACTGAATTAGGGAAAACTTCCGACAATGTTATGCCAAACACCAGCGTCACAATATAGCCGATAGATGTATAGGGAAACTTGGACGGATCCAAAGTAATATGAACCCAGTCAACAGAAGCGTCTCACTATATAAATGGTACTTAACACTGACATATATACAAACGGATAAAACATATTATATATAAGTGCATGTATATAGGAAATTGTTCAGATAATGTAAATATAAAGCGGCTGCTTTTATTATCACAAGTAGGAAGAGATTCACTATTATTTGCATAGGAAATAATTATCTTCTATAGAAACAATACCACAGAGACGATTACATTTTGTAGTTTGTGGTTTATTTCACAATGGTTTACTTGGTTGACTCCGGTCACTTAATAGATTAAGCACAGCAATTATCTGAGAATTGAAAAATCGGTTACTGACTCAAAACAAGTGTTCGTATAATGTATAACGGCACAAAAGGTTTTATAGCTTAACATTGAACGTGAATCCAGGGTATAATGCATATAACCATAGAAAGATGTTCAAACAAACTAGTCGCATTAAAAGCCCGTTCTTTTACCGATCACTTGCTGTTTGTCCCAATTATTTCCCTCGATCGATGACCGTAATTCTGGAAATTGTTTTCCTTCAGACAAATGTGTATTTCGATTTTTTTCCTTAGCCTGGACATTATCAAAATAGCAGCAGTTTTATTTAACACGTCCCGTTTACCTGAAAAAAATCACCTGACTTACATCTTGTTAACATCTACATTATATTTTGTATTCACTAACCTGCCTTTCTAATCAGTCAATGGTTTTATTATGCATATCCGAATCAAAAAACCTTGATTTCTGAGTTTGTTTTATTTGGTATCAAGTGCAATGGTTGGTTGTTTGGTTGGTTGTTTGGTTGTTTTTGTTTTACGGCATATCAACCTTTTTCGGGTTATTTAATGCCGAATCCAGTGATTTTGAAGAAAATGTTTTTAATAGAATATATTTGTTGTTTTCAAATCGGTTTCTATTTAACCCATAGTTGGGACCCTAACAGGAGCTACCACTCCGTGTCAGAGTGGATCTGGGAGCAATGGTAATTTAAAGGTGGCTCCACACTCCCCAAAGCCCACATGCTGGAGCCTCACCACTGGATATAGTTTAAGGTCATATCTAGAACCAGCAAGTGCAATGCAGTAATGGTCAGGGAGATCTGTTTGCTAAGCATCTCCCTTCAAGCATGTGATATTTGTTTGTGGTTTCTACAAAAAGCACCGATTAAATAATGAGATGTTAAAGTGGTTTCATTCCTTCGAATTAATTACCGAGCTTCATGGTCGCCTTGCTAGTGAGGTATTTCTTGTTTGCTTGCGAAATCCTCAAGTCGACAAATTACAATCATCCTGATTAACGAGCAGGAAGATTTAGCAAATAATGGTTATCGATTTCTACTAAAACGCGCGTCTCTCATCCATTGATTTTTCTTTAGCTTTTACGAGGAATTCTAAAAACGCCGAAATGAGAATGTTTTAACGCGGCAAAGCGTCAATAAATTTCAGGATTTTAGCTGGAAACAAAAATTTTAAAGTAGCGAAAAAGAAAAAGAAAAGATTCAATTATCATTCATTCGATAGTGGATAAAACATTGATCCGTTTCGTAGGTAATTATGGAAATTAATCGGTAAGTAAATTGACATGTTCCATATTACATGGTAGCAATAAATATCCGAAATTAAGTGTAATTTGATCTGTGGTAGAATCTTAAATAATATATGTCCTTCTATTTTGTAAGGTTATATCAGTGCTTAAAAGAACAAAACGTTGGCTGTAAGTCAATGGTGACTTTGATCTGACGTTCGAACTAAGCGACGTATGGATAATTCTTATCTAAGTAAACTAATCAGTTTAATTACGACGGAACATATGTATATGAAAAAAAAAACTCAAATACTTATTATAAAAATGAATATATATATATATATATATATATATAGAGAGAGAGAGAGAGAGAGAGAGAGAGAAAGAGAGAGAGAGAGATAGAACACAGTGAGCCTCAAAACATGTTCTAAGTCGAAAATTTCGAGCATATTCGCATTGGGGAAAATATTTTTACGCCTGGCAAAACAAATACATGCTTTGTGAGAATCAGCGTATAGGTTAACTGGTACTGATAAAATGTTGTAGAATTAATTTACAATAAACATTATATTTTAAGTTCAATCAGTTCATGTTTGAACAATTCCTCCCCAGGCCACAAATTCCGAATTCTTTACCAGGCCACAACATTGGCCAGAGAAATTCAAAATAACAAAATATTTATGTAGGAATGACATCTATAGATTTTAAAAGTAGATATTATGACCACAAAAGTACATCCAAAATCAAAAAATAACACTGAATAAAACAACCTTTGCGAACACTACTGGGAGCTCAACGAAAAGTGGTGGATCACCGATAGTAGATTGGAAAAATAGTACGGCTTGCTAGAACATGTAGAAACTTAAACGGCCCGTGTAGACTATGTTTTAATGAAGAATTAGCTTTACTAAACTTTAAAGAACGACAAACCGTTTGTAAACTGCAGAAATTGAATAGCAATTGTATGTACACAAAAAATAAAGATTCCCTTAAAAAAACAACACACATCAAATATAATATTACAAGTTTAAGGTAAGACAACCCGTCCTTTGTGAAAGAAGAAAATGCAGGTTTCGTATTGAAAATCACCCGAGGTACAATAGACGGAAAACAATTGTTGATAGTCTGTTCCGGTTGATTAATTAGGACACATTTTTCTCCAACCCATAGCAACTTAAGATATACAGGACACTTTTAAGGACCAAAGTTTATGTCTTTATCAAACTGATTGATTTTGAATTTAATACGTTTATCAATTAAGAATTCTGGGTAGCCATCATCGACCAGGATTTCCTTAATTTTAGTAATTTCAGTATCTAGCCGACAGGGTGAACAAATAACCAAGGCCCAATGTACCAACTTGGTGATTTTAGATACAAAAGAACAGCTTTTAGTATATAGACCGATAAAGGTATCATTTTCAATATAGAAATGTAAGAAACCCCTCTCTAGACCTTTCAGTTAACACGTCGATGAACGGGAGAGAATTGTCCTTTTCTATCTACATAGTAAAAAAACAAAGTGGTATGTAAGGAATAAAGACATTTGAATAATTCTAAAGCAAAGTCCTGAAAAGGAAAGCCGCAAACGTAGGATCAGCATAAGGAATATATAAGGTAGGAAAATTATGTATATATGTTTTACAGTAATTGTAAATATGTCGTTCTTATTTTCACCTCATTTTTAATTTCTTCCCCTTTTTTCTGTTTTAAACAAATCAAAATGCCATCGTTTGCCCCTAATGAGGATGGCGAAATACGTCTCCTCTCTGTCATAAATAAACTTTTCTAATATATATATATATATATATATATATATATATATATATATATATATATATATATATATATATTTATATATATATATATATATATATATATACTGGGTATCAAATTATTAACGAGGTTACATATTTTAAATATTTACGGAACAAGTGAAAAAAATCCATGAAACTTTGAGAAAGTGCTTACAATATTATTCAGCTACCCCAGTCAAAAAAATAAAATTATTTAAAGCAGTATTAGCGAAGCTATAGCAGAAGATAGGAATGCCTGTTTATTTCAGTGTGTCAAGTTATTAACGAGGTTGAAAAAAACACAATATACCCATAATTTTCAAACATTAAATGAACTAGGAAAAATGCTTAGAACACGATAACTTCATAGCAATTTCTACGTTGACATAATTAGTAGGGGATATGCGATCTTTGTTTATGAATGACTTGTAAAAGACGTTGGTCCACAGAATTAGTAAAATTGTGATTTTGTCAACAGTTATTCCTATCAATAACTCGGAGAGCATCCCACAACTGATCTTTGCTATTAAATTGGCATCCCCTTGCATATAGGCGTCGCTTCATGATACTCCAAATGTTCTGAATTGGGTTCAAATTTGGTGAATTCGCAGGCCATTCTATTTTCTGTAGCGTAGAGCACCCCAGTTGTTTCAAATACTCTTTGCTTTTGTTTGATGATGCGAGGGGGCATTATCCTGCATAAAAATGATGGTTCTTCTGTACGTCAACCTTTGCTTCTTCAACCATGGTTCAAAGTGCTTCTTTCAGAAAAGCTATGTAAGCATTTGACGTCATTTCTACGCCTTCTGGGACTCTTCATGGGCACAAATCTGTTTTCATGTTGTCCTCTTCTCATATCAATCGGTTTTGTATGTGATGTTGCTTTAATGGAAGCTTAGTCACAGGCTTAACAGACGTTGCTATTTCTTTCAGAAGGCGACATCGAGTACTTTTTGAGACATTCTTCAATCCAGCTTGGTTAAAGATTTCTCGATTTGTCTGCCAAGGGTTCTTAACAATTAACGCTTAATTTGTAGATGAGTAGAATACGGCGTGAAACAACTCTAGATTTACCTTCATCAGCTCTCTTACGTACCTTTATAGGGTACTTGACTAAGTTCTTCACAGTTTGATGGTACCTTCCTATCATTCTCGATATTACGAGGGTTAGTTTTATCTTTTGCTAGCTGTTCTGTAATAGTACTCCTTTCAGAACTACTCAAACCACTTTTACGACCCATTTTATTGACGAAACAAACTGCGTTGTTAATGATTTGACACACCGCAAATACAATAGATTCAGCAATTACGATGGCAAGTTGATGCATTGCGCAGAACAGTACGAAAATTTTACAGTACGCGCAGCTCAGCATTGCCAATGTTTCCGAAGCTTTTGATATGAAACTACCGGTAAGTTTCTGGAACTGGTAAAAAAAATGATATCTCGTAAATAATTGGGCACGCAGAGGTTTGGGAAAAATATCAGATATTTTGTAATTCATATGCAAAAGTAGAAAAGTAAATGACTATGATTGATTTATTTCAGGCGGTGTAGATGTGCCAAAATAGGAGGTGAATGATCATTGATCCCCTTAATGTGTTACCTTAAAGGTAAATATAACATCACCTACTACACAATTTAGGTCATTGCCTTTACAATAAGCTTTCATTTGTACAATTTTTATCAATAGTCGCTGAAATTTGGAACGTATAAGTTGATATATCTATATTGGTAGCAAAATTGAATATTGAAATGCTCATATCTTTGGTTCATTGACATGAAAGTACATGAAAGTTTGCAGGTGTTTGAAGATTATAATACCATACTATGGTTAAAATTTCATCAAAAGTGATAAAAAAAGAACAGATAATTTAAGTTTAGCCTACATTTGTATATATAGTGTCCTGCAGGCCAGCTTGACTTTGGTTGTCTCCCCTACGGCGTTGCCAAGCCACTAATATATACATATATATATATATATATATATATATATATATATATATATATATATATATATATATATATATATATACTAGCAATGGGTGCCCGGCGTTGCCCCGGTGTTTGGAGGTGTATGCTCAGCGAAAAAAAACGGTAATTTTTAAAATCTTTGACTTCTATTATGATCGCTTAATATTTATTGTTTTGGGCTCAAATCAAGTTATTTAGTTAGATCCATGTCCAAGGAAACAATATCTAAAATGTCAAGTGTTTAGACCAAAAATTGTCGAAGGAGTTTGGTAGAGTTATTGCGTAGGGAAATGTACACAGACACACACACAGACACGTTCACTTTTATAGATAGATAGATAGATAGATAGATAGATATCAATGAGTACCCGGCGTTGCCCAGATGTTGTAAGGTGTATGCTGAGAAAAAAAACGGTATTTTTTTTTTTAACTTTGACCCCTATTATGACCCCTATGTCCCGTTCCAAACAACATCTCAATATTTTGGAGGCCATAACTGTACTAATGCACAAACCATCGCTCTGTGGGCAAAAGGGGATGTCGCATAAATTAGACGCGTATAAAGAGTTCTGATTTTCCGGGAAGAGGATAAAATGCCTACATTGCGTCTTTAATTCTTGTTTCTGCACTTATTTGCAAGCAAGTTAACGTTTTTTTAATGTTTTTTTTTTATTTTGTCCCACGTTCTGAAATATTGACGATATATCACGTGTTGTTCATTCATTTATAGTTTTATATAGTGTAGTTTTTGTTTTTTTTTCACCCGTCTCTTCGCCTATATTTTTCAATTGTGTAATTTTTTTTATTTTAATCGCTACCGACGTAATATCTTGACAAGTGTCGAACGAAAGGTACCTCGAGGTCCTATTTTTATTTTAGTCGAATATTCATTTGACTATTTTAAGTGTCTATTTTTCTCCCTGGATCGATCTTCTCCCGAAATCTAATGACACCACTTATCCTTTTAAAAACTGTAATATATATATATATTTGTTGCCAAGCAGTTTCTATCCAACTTTTGAATTTTGTTTTTAAATACGTTTTGTTATACTACCTTTATTTCATATATCATTTTAACGAGAGTTTTTCGATCTAATCGTTTTAATTAGAATCGTTTTAAAACAAGTATGTCTTATTTCTAGAACGTTGAATACAAGATGGAGTAAAAAGCAAAATCGCACAATTTTTCGTACAGCTGCTGAATTAGCTTGCGATATCAAGGAAGCGTTCGGCCCGGGACCACAGAGCACAACGGTGGTTTAACAGATATTGTGACGGCGACAAAAATCATGAAGATAATGAGCGTAGTGGTCGGATATCGGATGTTGAGAACAATCAAATTAAGAATTAGTCGAAGGCAATCTAATCTACGCATGACTGTTTGAGAATTTGCTTCTGAATTAGACGTAACGTATACGACAATTTCCAACCACTTGTGAGAGATTAGAAGGACAAAAAATATCTTGATAAATGACGGTCTCACGAATTTTACGACACCCAAAAGAAACGCCGGTAGAAAGTGTAATTTTCCTTCTTTTACCGAACAAATGCGAACAGTTAATCGACTGGGTGTAACTTGCGATGAAAAGTGGGTATTTTACAACAACCGGCAACGTTCAGCTCAGTGATTAGACAGCGATGAAACTCCAGGACACTTCTGAATTGCACCAAAAGTTGTCATGCATTTGTTTGGTGGTCTGCAATCGTTTAGTTCAGTTTTTTTTTGTATTGCAGTCGAAACCATTTCGGTTGAGAAGTATTGTTAACAAATGGATGAAATGCATCAGAAACTTCGACAAAACACCCAACATTAGTCAACGGAAAAGGCCCAGTTTTCCTCCACGACAATGCCCGACCGCACGTTACTAAACCAACCCTGAGAAAGTTGAACGAATTGGGCTACGAAACTTTGGCTCATCCGCCATACTATCAATACCTCTCACTCACCGACTACCACTTTTTAAAGCATTTACACCACGTTCTGTGTAAGAAATACTTCAAAAACCCAAGTGATATAAAAAGAACTTTATCACCACTAGAAAGCAATTTTTTTACGTTGTACATTGGCAAAATGTTTTGATTTTTGATGGTGCTTATTTCGATCAATACATTTTTGTTTGGCCCAAGATATGTTCATTTTAATTTTAATATAAAATACCACAAGAACTTTCATGCCATCATATATATATATATATATATATAATATAATATAATATAATATAAAGCTGAATGTCTGTATGTGTGTGTGTGTGTCTGGTCACGAATAGGCTCCTATATGGTTGGCTATTTAAAAAACTGGTTACATATAATGATAGATGTATCGAGACACAGAAATGTGTATGTTTGATCCTGCAGAACGGCGGTTCATTAAAATTCTGGGGTCTGCGTTCGCGCCTGGCCTCCATAGAATGGAAATAGGAACAAACTTTAATAAAGACTTTTCATATCTATCTGCGTAAGTATACTTTGATAATTATGTTTCAGTTTGAAGAAATATGATATAATAAAATTATGGGGTATTCGTTCGCACCTGACCTCCATAGAATGGAAATATGTCACAAAGTTTAACAAGGTTTTTTTTTTTAATATAGATTCACAGAATATTGTGATAAGTGCTTCAGTGTGAACAGGTATAGTATAATAAATTATGGGGTTTATCTATTTTATTTTCCCTCTCATCATATTTTCCTTTGGTTTTGATACCCTCAAATTCAACCCAAATTTACAACCCTTCCTTTTCATAACCTATCATACTTTCATAAATCAGAGTCCATTTTCTGTAGGCTGTTTTTGAACCCAGTCAACGATGGGTACTTTTGCTAGTATATATATATATATATATATATATATATATATATATATATATAGAGAGAGAGAGAGAGAGAGAGAGAGAGAGAGAGAGAGAGAGAGAGAGAAACACGACCCTCAAAAGTTTTTTTTAATCATCTTATTCTTAACACAATGTAAACGATTAGCGCATGCTCAGTCGTGAAACAATTAGTAAACAGATAATAATTCGACTCCACGTAGTAGATTTTAAATTTTTACTTATTAGCAGCATTTTGTTCCGGTGAAAACAAATTTAGAACTTTTCCACATGTCTGAATGCCCTATATACCAAATTTACAGTCTGTAGGTCAAACTTACGTTTACTATATAGGTTGAGAAGTGTCCTCACACATACAAATTCTTATTTTTATAGATATATAGTTAGCTATAAATATATATGTGTTTACAGTCATGTCCATATTTATACATACATATATATATGTGTGTGTGTCTGTGTGTGTCTGTGCATTTATAGTATTAATAAGATTCTCATTTTCATACTTATTCGTGTGTTAGCCTGTTTTTTTTTCAATATTGATGGAAAAAATTCAAACTAAAATTTAAATTGTCAAAGGATCTTATTCCTGCTTTGAAAATGAGGGAATCAATTTAGCCATACCCCGCACCTTTCTTTAAATGAGGTATTTCATTTTCGTAAAAGTAATCAAAATAAAGTTACTTGATTATTAAAAAAAAAACCTACTAGAGACGAGTTTCTCATTTCTGTAGCAAATTAACGAAAAAGAGAAATCAAAATACAACTATGTTTCAAAGAAGAATACTTTACTGATGCTGATAATGAAGATTCGAAAGCACGAAGCAAAAAATATTGAAAGTGCAGCTGTCAGATTTGATCACAATAATAGTGACATGACAAAAACAAAAGCTTTAAAAAGGGGATATAATCAAAATTCAAGGTTAACTTATAAGCATGGGAAAACGAAGCTAATGGAAAGCAAAGGGCGACAACTCATCTTATATTGATGATAAATGCACAACGGTTTGACAAAAACTATATTAAAGATTTCAATTGTCGAATAGAGTGGTTAACAAGACGCATTAAGAGAATCATATCGAAGGCAGCAATATGACAACTCACTAGCAGTGCTTTGTTATTAAGTTTTGTTTTACTGTAATACGTCAGTACGTATTCATACGTATTCATAAATATCCGATTAGCAAGAAATTTGAAATCCTAACATTGATGTCTATTTAAACTTTCTAGTTTGATATATTAGAAAAAAAATCATACACTAATATTCCATATGACCTGATATCGTATCAAGACAGAGAATATATTAGGCTGTGATAATCGGTGGGCAAGAGGTCCAGTGAATATGGCGTAGTATGAGTCTCGTAGCCCAATTCATTCAGCTTCTTCAGGGTCACTTGTGCAACATGCGGATGAGCGTTGTCATGGAAGAGAATTGATCCCTTCATATTAACCAATCTCGGTCACATACGTTGCAGCTTCTGGTGCATTTCGTCAATTTGTCGGCAGTACTTCTCCGCCATAATCGTTTACCCGGATTCAAGAAGCTGTGCGGATGAGACCGCGACACACGTCATAATCCGCTCGAGAAATGGGTCGTTTTTGTTGCGTAGAAGACACCTCAAAGCGACGATTTTTTATTATCGTTCAATTCGTGCAGAACCCACTTATCCAACTTTGTTTTACTTAAAATAGCGAACAACTGTTGAGTGGTCGATGTCTAGTTCAACAGCAACATCTCGTTTGGTTTTGTGAGGATCGGCTTCAGTTAACGCTTTCAAATGTTCGTCTTCATCTTCGAAGCTCTCGTTACCATTGCAAAATTTCTTAAACCACCGTTGTGCCACACATTCGTTAGTGGTTTCTCAGCAGCTTTTCGGCCTAGTTTTAACTGGAACAATGAAATCATGCGAATTTGAATTTTGTCGATGCTGTCGAAAAGCCTGCAAAAAATAAATTAGAAGATTGAGAACGGTCACGAATAACACGATTTTCTAGAAGGAAAACCCAGCTTAAAAATTATATATTCCATAGCTATATATGTATCACTGAATTAACGCAGAAATCATATATAAATGTAACATATCTAAGAAAAGGATATTGTTTTTCCACCCACCTAATATATGTTTATATATATATATATATATATATATATATATATATATATATTTAAGATCACAAATTAAGAATATAAGCAAATACATAAACTTTACAAAACAATAAAAATAAATAGGGATATCATAATTTTCAATTATAATACAATAAAAGAAAAAGTCTGAACTTAGGAAAGGACGTGTATTAAATTTTCTTTTAAATATTGGATTTAATAATTTTTGTAGAAAATTCTAATACGCATGGTTGAAATGCCCTAAATAAATAATGGGGCCTTTTATCTTTTCCAGTCATAGACGTTAGACACAAAGTGAGATGTGGGTTTGATGAAACGTGTTTTAGTGAAATGAACTAGATTCAAAATTAAAACACACAGTTGATGTTGTTAATTATTTATTCAATGTCATTCTCAGAATTTTTTCTCGATTTTTTAAATTCAGTAACGGAAATTAAAACCATTTTTTGTCAATAATGTTTCAATACAAAATTAGTATAGTAACCCAATGATGTATAGGATACCTAATTTTTTTATATTTACTCATTTACTCATTTGTGTGCAAAAGCCTTCAACATGCGTATTTATTTTAAAAAGGCGATAACTAAAAACATTGTATATATATATATATATATATATATATATATATATATATATATATTAAAGCCAAAAGACAATGCGGGGAAAGACCGGAATATTATAATTATAAAAGTAAAGAAAGAAAAACAAACAAGTGTAGACGGGTGTGCTTGAGTAGAGGAGTGTCTAGCCTTTATTCGTCTATCTTTCCTCAGCTCAATGTATTATTATTTATAACCAAGTTGCTGGTATGTCCGGTGTATTTAAAGTCCGTGGGTGGTATGGAACTTTGATCAATTTCGAGAGAAAGGGACCTCTCTTTTTCAAAAGACAAAAGTGGATTCAAGATGGCGGAAAAGAACGCGATTGGACTGCAGAAACAGGGCAGTTAAAAAAAAAATTCTATATATTTCTTTACCAACAATACTTCAAGCAAACTACTACCTACTCATATATATATATATATATATATATATATATATATATATATATATATATATATATATATATAATAGACAGACACAGAGAGAGCGAGGGAAAAAGCAAGTTATGTGTTCATCTACGTTTCAACTTTATTGCAAGACTTCTTTCAGAGGAAACATCGCAAGACAAAATGAATGTTGATGAACACATGCCTTGGTTTTTTCATTTTTTTATCTCACCATTTCGTCAGAATAATATTTCTATTATCTTCAATATATATATATATATATATATATATATATATATATATATATATATATATACTAAATGATATAGCCTATAGAGAGTTTTCCTACTGTTTTCTCAATTTCTTCTATATTGATCTGATGATACAATAAAATGTTACCACTTCTATCCCTCCCGAGAGGTTTGTTCTTTACTAATGGAGCCAGAGATGTCCTTGTGGCCAGACTCGAATCTCTCAATCGGTGGTAATTGTGACCTCCTGCACGGACGATTTCGCGAAAGAGTGGAACACTAGGATGTGTAGGCATTAAAAATAATCATAATATATATATATATATATATATATATATATATATATATATATATATATATATATACTAGCAAGGGTGTCCGGCGTTGCCCGGGTATTTGGAGATGTACCTTGAGCAAAAAAAAAGGTCAATTTTTTAAAAACTTAACCCCTTAACATTTATTGTTTTGGGCTTTAATCAAGTTATTAAGTTAGATCCATGTCCAAAAAACCTATATCTAAAATCTCCAGTGTTTAGACACAAAATAGTCGGAGGAGTTTGGTAGAGTTCTCAAAGGTTAAACGTTGATTTTTGACTCCTTAATCGCAAAATTTCTAGCCAAAAACGAATTACAAAGATTTTCCCAAATCTCAGTACTCTGTATATCAAATTTCGAGTCTTTAGACTAAAAATTGACAGAGTTATTGCGTAGGGAAATGTACACATACAGATACACAGACAGACAGACAGACAGACAGACACTTTCACTTTTATAGACATACTAGCATTTCAGCCCGGCCTTGCCTGGGTGTTTGGATGTGTATGTTGAGCAAAAAAAAAAAGAAAGTGTTAGTAAGAAGGCAGGCTCGAACCCGTAACGCAAAGGAGGAAAAGAACGGGGTAAAACCTAACGTTTATGCTGTTACGACCATCGCCAAACCGGAAGCGACATTTTTTTTAAAATTAAGGCTAGGCAATTTAAAGGAGAGGTTAAGTTTCAAAAATATCGGCGAAAAAAGTGACCCCCCCCCGCTGTAGAAAAGTACCTAGTTGAAGGTGAAGATATAAATGTTTTTAGCCAATTTTTCGATATTTGTCGTATGAAAAATCGAACTTTAAAACGGTACTAATCTTGGTAAAATCCGTCGCCTTATTGAAAGTTTAAGGCAGACATGCAAACAGGCATACATACATGCATTTATATATTGGTAACTACAATTTTTCGACCCAAACTGATGAAAAAGCTTGCCCTATCTCTAAATACCCTTTATATAAAATTTCAAATATTTAGACCAGAGATTTCTGAGTAATTTGGAAGAGACCGCTGAGGTCAATTTTTTGTAATTTGACCCCTATTATGATCCCTTAAAATTTATTGTTTTGGGCTATTTTGGGCTATCAAGTTATTAAGTTAGATCCATGTCCAAGGAACCTATATCTAAAATTTCAAGTGCGTTGACCCAAAATTGTCGGAGGAGTTTGGTAGAGTCAAATCGTTGAACTTTGACCCCTAATCGCCAAAACCGATCACATCGATTATCCCAAGTCTCAGTAACCTGTATATCAAATTCCGAGTCTGTAGAGTAAAAATTGACAGAGTTATTGCGTAAGGAAATGTACACAAACACACAGATACACAGATACACAGACACGTTCACTGTTATATATATATATATATATATATATATATATATGTGTGTGTGTGTGTGTATATATATATATATATACATGTGTGTGTGGGTGCGTGTGTGCGTGTGTGTGTTATTTTATATGAATAAAATTAAAAGTAGCTTATTGTATTATTTGCGCTATTTAGATCCATCATATACTTTAGGAGTTCAGTAAAACCTGAACTGTTTCTAAGCTCTAATCTAATGAGTGTTATAGGTGGCGGGTTATATTTAAGCGTATATTATGTCAATATTTTTCATAACATATAAATGCACATAATTGTCAATCGATCTAAATACTACAGAGTGCGTCAGATATTTGAGGACACTAAACTTTTGTAATTTAAATTATAAATACACTAATTAATGTTTTCTGCCTCCAGAAAATCTCATAATAATAAATAATAACTAATGAACTGAAAAGATACGCTGTGATTGTGTCTACGAAAGTAAAACATAGCAATTCAGAAATTGCGAGATTTCTGAGAGTTACCAGATCTTTCGATTGCAAAGTTAGAAAGGAACTAAATAAAAACAATGGTGATGAATTGGCAACGAGCAAAAGAAAACAGCTTCGCTAACGTCCTGACTCACTTGGGACACGTGAGTTTGTCAGAAGTGTGTATAGCATGATCTATGTAAATCCTGGGGTATCAATGCAACATCTTGCCAAAGATCTTCAAGTGTCTGAGAAACAAAAAGTATTGTCATTCATTAAGACCTCAGATGCAAATCATACGTTTTTTGACCTAGGTCAGTTCATGTCAAACAAAACTCAAGACAACCGCTTAATGCGTGCAACACGACTCTTAAACAAATTTAAGTATACAAAAAACCAGGAGAATATTTGTTTCTTTCCAATGAAAGAAAGCTTCGATCAAGATCAAAATTTCAATCTAAGAAGTAATAAATGGCTATGTGCTGACCTCACTGAAGTTTCAAATGTTATGCACACGAACTTTTCAGTAAGTGATGGTTTTCCGCGCTGTTAGCAGTGAAGAGCACATAATGCTATCTTATTAATTTCCAAAAGGCTTTAGAATAAATGGAGATGTTTATATCAAGAATCTTCGAACATTTCTTAAGCCTAGCTAATAGAAGAACCTATGTCCTTCCTGCAAGATTTGGCAACATCCCATAAAGCTTTCAATATCCAGGATTTGATAGTCGAGAATTTTCATGATAATGTTACATTAAACTCACCCGACCTTAATTTTTTGGATTATTAAGTATGATGCGTCGTTGAAATACGCATCTTCATAACACCAAATTTGCTTTGATGTAAGAAATAGCTCGAGCAATGGAGGACATAAATAAAGACCACCTGATCAAAGCTTGCAGTCGTTTTTGAACTCGAATTGAATCGGTTATATAAGCTGCATGACAATATATACCGAATAAAAACATAAATCAATATTATATTTATTTGCTTTGTTGCAAGAAATTTTAACGGTTTTAATGTGTTTAAAGTGTCCTTAGATACCTTACGCATGCTGTATAACTATACCTCTTATATCTATAGCCTTCTGCAATATGTTTTGTGTTAGCATATGCTTGTCTAAGGAAACAATAGTTTTGCGAAAGATTAGTCAGTGGCCGAATTACAGAGTCTACTGTGGCAAGCCAGGCGTATTCTAAGTTAACAGACTTTATTACAGTTGCGACACAAGTGGGTGGTTTCTTGTTCTGGGAGCTCTGTTTCAGGCCTTTGTCATCCACTGCAAATATCTCTTCTTTTTACTGCTCTTGAAGTATACTATCACAGAACTTCTCCAGCCGCTGGTGTCTTCGGCTACAGACTTCCAGTCTGTTGGGGCGTTGCTACCTGCCTCATGTCTCGCTTGCAGACATCTCTGTAGTGTAGAATAGTTAATCCCTCTAATTCACTTGATCCAGCTAATTGATAGTCAATTTGGTGTCAACCTTGCTCCCTATCCCCATTCCGTGTGCTAATGAGGGAAACTGTATTTAAACTTGATATCATCTCTGAAACGATCATATATTATACATAATGAATTATTATTTATTATTATTAATTATTTTCTTTTTCTTTCGATTTAATCTATTTTCCGTCTAGATGATCAAACTTCCCTCTATTTAACTAATTGTATAGTCCAGTATTCTGGGTGATTAGTTTTAATTCGTATATTTTATATATATTTTATACAGTTAGGTATTTAATTATGTACCCAATTTTTGTTCTCATTTTTCGGGTTAAGACTATTATTTCTTTACACACACACACACACACACACACACACACACACACACACACACACACATATATATATATATATATATATATACATATATGCGTGTGTATGCAAATATGTTTTAAATTTTAAAGTTAAAGACTTTATATACCCATACGCAAGCATTTATTTTCATCTATTAATCTATTCATCTACTTATATACCTATCTATCTATTATTTAACTATCTATGTCTTTCTATCTATCTATCTATCTATATATATATATATATATATATATATATATATATATATATATGTGTGTGTGTGTGTGAGTGCTCTGAGACTTAGAAAACCGAACAATTATTCCATGTTACGCCAAGCAATATACCGAACTGAATCACAGTTTTGATTGTTTTCACCTCCAATTTGACATCCATGACCTTTTACTTTGACAAAGCTGAAAAGAAAATAAGGCAACATTCTACATATTTTTTTCGATGAGATACAGTGCGCATTGTAATTAGCTCCCCCTTCAAAGAGAATGTTAGAAGAATTGAAGAAGCTAAAATTAGACATATGAACCAAAGGTCAACTGCCTTATCCTGTCGACCAGGAAGTGAATGCTGAGAGCGTGGTTCGAACCTATATATTCCTCTGAAAAGTGCACGTATTACTACCTAGTTCTAGCGCCGGATTCTATTCATAAGTTAATCAATATATTGCCCTATGTCTGATCGAATCGATATTACTGACTAAGTTACGTAGTAAAAATATCATCCGATATCGATAACTGTCTGGGAAATTCTCTATCAGGCACGCATATCGTGAAATATCAATATAGTTAATTTATAATCGTAATAAATAGAATTGAATCTTTTTTTAACTCCTCTTGGTTAAGAATTACTTCGTTGTTATTGTTTACAATGTAAGTAGTTTCAATATATATATATTTTTCATTGTTAAACACCTGATTTTAGGATGCGTAACAATCATATAAGTTTGTAGATACAATTTGGAGGTTAGACAACTAAAAGTAGTTACGTAAAAGGAGACGAGTCATAAGGAAAAACAAAGTCAAGATATAGGTCATAAAATGAATTGCTGAGTGAACGTTCGTTATCTATGTTTCTTTGGCTACTTTCTATGAAGAACGCATGTGTATATAATGATGATGATGATATTCGTCCATCGCTCGCGAAGATGACCGTGACCATGCAATTGTTCTGTGAAGTCGGAGATGGCTGGTTAGACCAATGCGAGCTCTGAAATATTTTCCACGTATTGGACACCTGTGGAATGATTTTGTAGCTGACTGCTCTGTCTTTTTTAATGTCACATTTTTCTCTTGCGATTTTGATTTCGTGTACACTCAGCAGTTGTAGTCCCTTTGTGAGTTGCGGCACGCCAGGCACATCTGTCTTAAGTAAGTTTTTCCCATGAGTTTGAATACAAACCGAACTGTTTAAGGGGGACTTTCAGATTCTCCGTTAACCGTTACAGCTGTACTCTTTGGACAGTTCACCGTAAAGGAGCTGTTTATGGAGTATTGAATCAAGTATTCGGCCTATATGACCTTGCTAATGAATTTAGAATTGTTACAACATGATGTAAACTGACGGAGGATTTGACCGGGCTAGAACCTCTATGTTTTGTGTTTTGTATTGCTACTTGATTTTCAACACTCTACGAAGACAAGTCATCTGAAAATGGTTCAGTTTATTGGAATATGTGGCATATACAGTTAAAGTTCCACAGACACGAGGATGGTAAGAATACTTAAAGTTTGTCTGCAGCCGAATTCTTCTATGCTCCCACAGAGTGGTTCTGAGACGCCCAAAGCCAGCACTATCCTGCAATTGACTTCATCCTCTATGTGTAGTAATCCTCACAGAATACTTCCTAAGTAAATTGACTTTCCACAGTATTTAGGTTTGTTCCATGAATTGGGATCTGAGACTCCACATACCTTTTTCCAGGAGCAGGCTAGTAAATTACTTCGGTTTTCTTTAGATTAATTGTCAGACCGAAATTGTCGCATGCCTTCTAAAAACGATAAACAATATATTGCATGTTTGGATCTGTGTTAGCATTGAGGACACAATCATCAGCAAACAATTGGTGTCGTATGATGCTAGTCTCATGGCCATAGCACTGTCGTCTTTAGTTGAATAATTTCCCGTGCTTACTTTCCCGTCTGTCCGGTAGTTTATGCTTACTCCGAGGTATTTTGCGTTGAATGAATCAATCAGCTCCGCCAAAAACATTATGATGAAGAGCGTTGGGGCAAGTACGCAGCGGTGTTTGACACCACCATTAACTGGGAAGTAATCGGAAGTGTTTCGATCATCGTTGACACTTTGACACGAAATTCTTTAATGATTGAAATGAATTTGTCAGGACATCTAAATTTGGCCATGATCTTCCTATAGACCGGCCGGGTTTATAGTATCCATGGCCCTAGTAAGATCGACAAATGTTGTGTAAAGGTTCTGTATGCTTCCTGACGTTTTTCCTGGAGATGATAAGCAGCAAATTCCATGTCAACTGTACCATGGCTCGTACGAAAACCACATGGACTTTCCGGGAGAAGGGCATTTTCCATAGGTTTGATAAACGATTAAGTTGCAGCCTTGCAAGAATTTTACCAGTTATGCAGAGAAGAGATAGTTCTCTGTGGCTATCGCAACTCGGTTACCGATCCTCTTGTATGTTATGCACTATGCATTCATCTTTGAATTTCTCGGCAATTAGGTTCTTCGCCCAAAATGAGAGAAACGGCGCATGCAGCATTGTTGTTAATGTGAGATTTTGTTATTTTTCTTTGGGAATACTAGTTCTAATCTTTTTCATAGTTTCGCTATTTATAAAAACCGGAAAACAATATCTAAATTTTATTTTAAAAATACTTTCAGAGATTGAACTCTCGTCATTTGTTATTTTATCTTCGTGAGTAACGGTCTGGATTTTTTTCATGTTTTCACTATTTGTATATACAATTAAAATAGCATCTTATTTGAATTAAAATGATGTAAGTTATTTTAGTATGCTATAGTAAATAAAACTGTGTCAAACTAAGAATATTCAACAAAGAAACAATTAAAAGTAAAGAAATGGAAACAAGTAAGTTCTAAAACTAACATTAGAGGGTGTTTCTCGTCATATTTACCGTTAATATAAGTTTAATTTTATTTATACAAAATCAACAAAGTGTATATACTTCCATATTTTTAAGTATGAATTCACACATAAATCAATTAACTGATCATTTTGCATGTCTTAGCACAGTGCTTGTCATAAACGTTTATAATATGGACTTTATTCAGTGCAATTAAGTATAATTCAGCTTCAAATTAAGAGTAATAGAAGCCATTCATAAAAGCTTCGCTCAGAATTTTGTGAAATTTTAACAATCAGTATGAGATATTAATTATTAGGGTGACCCGACATTTGTCAAGATTGAATGATAATCAAGGAATGTTTCACAATCCCATATTTTTATTGTCAACGAAATCGGTGAAAATCGCCCATTTTTTTATCAAATCGATTGATTTGTCTGCTCTAGTCGGGGGGCCAAATGCGGTGCACAAGGAGCAAGCTCACGTGCGTTTCGCAGTGATTAGTTAATAATACATTGTACTTTATATTGCTCTCTATAGAACCTACTGTTGATTTTATAAATTATTTTTTTATATAATGGCTTGAATTCAAGTTTAAAAGGTAAGCGTAAAGTATCATACTTTAATTGAGCTCTAACTATAAACATTCATTCCGAATGCGCCCCTGTCTAATCAAAGAACCTACTCATGATTTTATATGTCTGGCCTTACTGCTTGTGCGGTGATAATCATTTAGATTTAAGTTTAAAATGAAAAAGTCAAGTATTATGGTTCAACCGTGCTTTAAAAAAAAACAATGATTTCAAATGCGCCCCTGTCTTATCAAAATACCTACTGCTCAGTTTATATGTCGAACCTTTCGGCTCGTGCGGTAATAAAACTTCCCAAATGCACGTGTGATGTTAACTTTGTTCAAAATCGCCTATTCCTTTTTTTCTAGAATTTATTTTGATTATCGATTATCGATAGTCCTCGAAGATATTCAAATAGAACACCTATCAAACAACACTGCCAAGAACATAAAGTACCTTCATATGAAATTTCTTAAAAATCGGTGCAGCCGTTTTCGAGTTCACATGGGACGGACAGACATGCACTGGACAAATTTATATATATATATATATATATATATATATATATATATAATATTAAAGATTAATAAAATGTTCGAAGATTTTTGTTTTTATTGTATTTTAAATAGTTTTAATATGAGGCGAACCATCTCATTTATGATTTTAAAAATCTCATTTGCATTAATTTGCATGCTTAGCTATAACATACTTAATAAGCAAAATTCCTTGAATTTACCTTTTATTCTTAAGATCCCTTTAACTTGAGCCTTACTTTATTGACATTTTTTAAAATAAAAATTATGTAAGAAATTTTTATCAAGATAAGAATTGGGTTTCTGAACATGAGCTTTTTTATAATTGTATCTTAAGTTTAACTTTGTAAATAAGGATGATATTTGAGCAACTGTTCTGTTCGCATAAGTTATTTACACGGTCTGAGTAAGGTAGTCCATTTGTTCTCTATATAATAATATGTTTCAACATAACATTTATAAATAGCGATGGTGTTACTCAAAAGATAAAGCGGAATCAAATCTATAACCTGAAAGAATGGATTTATAGATATGATATTTTCTTAGCTAATACAGGGTGACCCAAAAACGACGGGTCCCAACTCTAATTAGGCCATGTTTCTTAGTGTTTTGTCCGAATGAAATTAAACTTTGGTCATAACTAGTTTATTATATTCAAAACATCACATCAAAACACAAGGGTCTTGGCCTTTTTTTTCTCCGTTCTACAGCATATGTTCTAGATGGCCTCCATTTAGCTTTTGTTTTGTTTTTTTTGGTCGCCCTGTAATAACAAAACATAACCGTACATTTCACCAACTCTCCCAAAGTTTAAATCTAATTATAGGAAGAAAGCTGTGAACATTTATGTATTTTTACTCGTCAAAATATGTTTGATCTTCTTATCATGCTTTGTTACATTTCAATATCCTGGACAAAGACATCAGCAATAAACGACATGCACATTAAGTAACAGATATAAAGAAATAACAATCCCCAAACTCATCGGACTGGAAAAGTGAATCGACACTTCAACACCAAATAATGCGAGTTTCAAATTCACCTTGATCTTGTGTCTGGCTCGACACAAGCAGCGAGAGGAACCGAAGCTGTAAAGATTTCCAATTATAATTCAAATGTCAGTTTGTAACATGGATATCGTGATCCATAGGATTATAGAAGCAGCGAATACGGTGTGCCATCTAACAAGATACCCTATTTAAAACGGAGCACAGAATCATGTTTTAATCTTAAGAAATATTGGATGTTCCAACATTTGTAATCCGACCACTTCAAATTTGAAGGACGTAGTTTTAATCTAAACAGCGTGGAATTCTGTAAATGGACAAAGATGAAATATTCCCTTAAGTAAGATAAAACGAGAAATGGTGTATATATATATATAAATATATATATAAATATATATATGTGTGTGTGTGTGTGTGTTTGTGTGTGAATAGAAATAAATAAAAACGTATACATTAGAAATTGTGAATGTTTCCAATGTAATAAAAGAACACAGATGTCATAAATGCATATGAGACGAACGATGAACCTGTGGTAAAAGCTGAAGATAAATCAAATTTTTACTTATTATTCCTATATACAAGACGAACACACACACACACACACACACACACACACACACACACACACACACACACACATATATATATATATATATATATATATATATATATATATATATATGCGCGCGTGTGTGTGCGTGTGTGTGTGTGGTTATATTAATGTGCATGTGAATATGCATGGATGTGTGTAAATAAAATTAGAAAAAAATCATATTTGTTCTTATGCGACCTCGCATATGTACAAGAGATTTAGTTCGTCTTTCGATCGACCACTTTTCATTTTGAATGAACATCCTCATTGCAAAACGCGCAGGTGTCGGTGAATGTATCTTAATTTGAAATATATCTCTAAAAGTGAACTTATTGGTTTGGTCGACAACGCTTAATGTGAATTGATAAACACTCAGATTGAATTAACGTATATTAAACCTATTCGAAGTACGGCATAATAATGTTGACAAACAAGTTCTCGCCAGATCACCGAAGTTAAGCAAAGTTGAGTCTGGCCAGTACCAGATGGGTAACCATTTGGGAAGGCTAGGCGCTGTATTTACCTTCTGGGAAGATTAGACGTGGGGCCAGCACTCTCACCCGTAAAAAGAACTCAGTCGCTAGAAAGCATCTACAAAGTTGTAGATGGCCTATGCCCCTTCGGGGCTCAAGGCTATGGATAGAAACCTATTCAAACTTGTTTATAGACGGGTAGTGGTATACTCTTGCAAGCTGGTAATAATCAAGACAAACACAGTTGGTATAGTTAATAAAAAGTGTGTGTTAATAAGTACACGTCATATTTCTGGGGCCATAACTACCCCAAATCGTAACTCGATCATAACGCGTTAGATATAACAATATTTTTTTGTATCTGGGTATGTCCAACATTCTTAAAATAGTTATATATGTTAACTCTAAAACAGAGAGATACCAATATACTCGGTTGGATAACACATCTTTCTTAGCTTTCTGATACAGTTGGGCAGTATAGAAGTTCGGTGCAAGTCGAAAAGTCGTAAAACAAAATATAATTTATATGAACACATTAGAATAACATTATTTGCCGCACTGACCTAGGTATAACACATGGAAATTTGTTTGTAAAGAAACTTCAATGTTAAAATACAAATTATTAGGGTGATGTAAAAATTATGTCGTTTTTTGACGGATACACAGGCGGCAAAAAGAAAGTCCGCACTTGTAATGTTTTCAAAAACTGCAAATTTAAGCTAAATTTAATGTAACCGTTTAAACAAACTAAACCTATTTTGATTCGCCTTTTATTCTTCTATAATTTTACCTGTTCAAATTTGACTTTTAATTAAAATATTCTAGTGTTCACGCCAATTTAAAAAAAATAATTTCAAATTGAGGAGGCAAAAAGAAAGTCCGCACAATGGAAAATTATTATTAAAATTTAACTTTAGGACATTAATGCAACACAAATACAACAAGCATACAATGAATTAGTTTAATATTTAATAGCATAGCCCTTCTGCAATTTGATAGCCTGCAATCTTTTGGAAATTCCTTGAATTAGACTGCAGCAATTTTTCGGGGAAAGGGCATCCCACTTTTCTTTAATTTTTCTCCAAAATTCTTCCAAATTTGAAATCTTATTATTGCGTAGCTGTTGCTTGATGTAATGCCATACGTTTTCGATAGGATTGAGGTCTGAGGATTGTGCAAGCCAATCCAAACACGGAATAGCATGCTCTTTCAGGAACCTCTTGACATTGCCAACTGTGTGAATGGGAGCATTATCATGCATGAAGATGGGATTATCATCCAAATTCTGACCAAAGTAGGGTAGAAAATGCTCAGTCAACATATTAATGTACTTGGTCGAATTGATTCGACCGCACAAGCGAACTATAGGCCCTAGACCATTGGTACTAATAATGCCTCACGCCAAAACTAAACCTTCACCACATTGCAGCGTTGTAACTGAACACCTAGGATTAAATTCTTCGTCTTCTCTCCGACGGACGTACTGCCTACCATCACTGCATAGCCTATTGAACTTGCTTCCGTTGCTAAAAAGCACTTTTTAACCAATATGAAGAGTCAGGATCTTCATTGCATCTGATGAAGTTCAGACGGCGCTTTCTGTTCTTTACAGAAATCATGGGCTTGTGTCTTGCAACATATCCTCGCAAATTAAATTCCTTTAATCTGTTTTTGACAATAGAAAGAGAACACTTTTTAACAAGATTGCACTCTTGTTGGATTTGGGGAACATTTCAAATCTGTTTCTTAGGCTACAGATCTTGATAGCATTGTCTTCCCTCTTAGAAGTAACTCTAGTACGACGATATTAAGAAATATCACGAACACTGCTGGGGTTTTTGTGCTTTTGCACAATCTTCCGTACCGTTTTCTCATCACATTTCAATCTGCGGCCGATTTCTCGATTGGATGACCAGAAAGGTAGAGATTAATGAGCTCCTGACAATCACTAAGAGAATGCCGTGTCATATGGACTAAATGTTACGTTGTATAACCTGGAACAACAACAATTACTATTAGAGATGCTTTGTTGCCTTTTAATGGATAGTTTAAACTGATTTAAGGGCGATAAAGCGAATTTAAGCGAATTTGTTGCTGCGGACTTTCTTTTTGCCTCCTAAATTTGAAGTTATTTTTTTAAATTGGCGTGAACACTACAATATTTCAATCAAAAGTCAAACATGAACAGGTAAAATTATAGCGGAATAAAAGGCGAATCAAATGAGGTATAGGTTGTTTAAACTGTTACATTAAATTTAGCATAAATTTGCAGTTTTTGAAAAAATTACACGTGCGGACTTTCTTTTTTGTCGGTACTATATATATCGGATGAAAACAACATTATTTTTGCACCAACCTAATAACATTTGAGACCTTGTAAACAAAGCATATGACGGAATGGTTGTAAACGTTTGTAATCGAATTATAAGATTTTTTTTTTGCAAGTGATATTCATACGTGAACACTTGGTGTGCTTGGCAGAATATTTCAGTCTTATGCAATCTATGAATAGCATACTTTGTTGCTTTGTACGAGTTGACAAGTGTTAAATAATTCGGTA
Organism: Euprymna scolopes; assembly: GCF_053919585.1. Lineage (NCBI taxonomy): Eukaryota > Metazoa > Mollusca > Cephalopoda > Sepiida > Sepiolidae > Euprymna > Euprymna scolopes. The sequence continues at coordinate 58,285,502 of NC_136496.1, forward strand.
CCTGCAATTAGACTAACGATTAATATCTGTTGTTTCGATATGAATGTATTCTTCGCGTGAAGTAAAAAGGTATGCTGACCTTGTCTAGCAGTTATCAACTGATAGGTTTGTCCGTGAGTCTTCAAGCGGTTTCGCCAAAGGGTCCAACTCTTCCAAGGAGAAGACAAAAAAAAATGGTGATTAATCGGCTTCTTCGACGTCGTACGAAATTCCTCTCATCTATAAGCGTTTGTTTCCTCAATTGCCCACTTTGGTCTTTCTTTTCTTAGCATGCTTTTCGCTTTACGCGTTTTGTTTTCACTCAATTGCGTTCATGTTATGATTCACAATTTTCGCTTCGAAATTATAATAGATTAAACTATAATGGCCAATCAATCAGTTCCATACAAAAATGAAAAGACTAAATCGAATCCAAATGCTAATATAATAAATTAATATTGAAAGTATTTTCCTATTTAATGGGCAGTTACGCTGGCGTTTATTTCACGTATTCATCTAACTACTTTCTATAATATCATGATCTTTTGGGAGATGGGACAATTCATCTCTATAAGAGTTCCTCTACGTCTCTCTATCACGCTTAAGTTTACATTAAATTTTCATCGTGTTCACTTTTAAATTCTGCCAAGCCTCAAAATAATCATTAATCGGTATGTCCGTCACGTTAAATCATTTTGTGCGCACATTTAATTGACAAATCTAAGAATAAATTTCCTGTTTTGACGTTTCTGAATGTTTTAGATGAGAATTTGTTATACGTATTATTTGGATTCATCGGACTACTGTTCTTATCATGAGTTTGATTTCCACAAGGACCCATGGCGCAGTGGTAAGAGAACTTGGAAAAATCAATTGTAAAAAGTGATATTCACCTGAAGGTTGAAGGTTGAAGGTTCAATCCTCAGTGTGGACGACCGAAAAATACAGTTGCGAATTACTTAGGACCTCAAGAGCAAAGTAAATAAAGGTTTCCGCTCGAAATTCCGTCTAAATTCTCAAGTTTGACAGAAACATTCCCGAGTTCGACAAGATACATCTGAAGAAGGTCGGTGGTTACATCGACAGAAACGTTGTGAACATCACATTCAAGATGAGAACAGGAGCCTGATGAATCCAAATAATACAAATTTCCTGTTTTCTTTAGAGATTAATATGGCCACCCGACATTGCTCGAAAACATGGCAATAAAAAAAAACAAGGCTGTGTGTTTATTCGACTTATTGCAAATCATATTTTTCAAGATAGTTTTTAAATTTCATTATTATTATTATTATTATTATTATTATTATTATTATTATTATTATTATTATTGCGGCTATGATTATTATTGCGGCTATAATTATTTTTAATTGATTTTTATCACCTTTTAATTCAACAAATACATTGTAAAATAATCTAAGATTTTATTACGAGTTTTGACAGTTTGCTTTCTTTCCAAATATCAACGTTATAATTTGTTGTGGACCTATTTTATCTACCATAATGCCGGAACTCTTCACTTTTTCTTCACTTTTCCATTTACTTTCCACCTCTCCACGAGATAAGGATATATTCCGCTTTTTTTTTTTAGATGTTCTTCATTTTCACTTTTGTTTTTACCTTTGTGTTGTTTTTCGTTTTCTTTTGTTCGTTTTCTTACTGTACAGTTTTATTGGTGTATAATATATACTATTATTATTCATCATTTTGTCCTTTTTAAATATATTTTATATATTTTTTATATTTTTTTTATATATTTTCTTTCATTTTACTTTTTCTTTTCCACTTATTCTTAAATGCCGTTAATTTATTTTTATTATGGAATATAAAGTGACTGTCCTCTTTGTCGAAATCTGCTTAGAACTTTTATCAAATTTTCATTACGGACTCTACTTTTGTAGAAGCATCATCGCATATAAAATATATATAATTATGTAGATATATAATTATTTGTAACCTCCTGACCGAAACATGCTCATGAATGTGTAACAACATATACATATTATGTAAAATAAATAAAAATTATATCTTTCTCTACTTCGGTATAGATTACTTTTATATGACCTCATTTCATTTATTGATTGTTTTCACCTCTGCAAAATATTAAGCTGTAATGTATATATATATATATATATATATATATATATATATATGTATATATCTGTGTGTATAAAAATACGCGTATATATATATATATTATACATATATATATATATATATATATATATATATATATATATATATATATATATATAATTCCAGGTTAATATTTTCCACAGGTAAAGAAACCAACAAAGTTTATAACGAGGTTAATACTAGAGTCCTCAATATAGAAGCAGGGCAAGATATACTTTTTTATTTTTTTATTTTTTACATAAGCATTAATATGTTGCTACATACTCATGAGCATGTTTCGGTCAGCTAGTTACTAGTAACTAGAGGCGTCTTCAGGCGAAATAGCTTATAAAAGGCTTAGTCTGCAATGAAAATCGTTCGGGTATTCAGCGTCACAAGAAATTATGTAACCTTCTAATAATCATACCATTTTTATTGCAAACAATACTTTTGTATGATCTCTATCGCTTGAAGAGGTCTCTAGTTGCTAGTAACGAGCTGATCAAAATATGTTCATGAATGTTTAATGACATGTTAATACTTATGTAAAAAAAACAAATGTATATATATATATATATATATATATATATATATATATATATATATATATATATATATATATATATATTGGCAGCGAATCATTATTTAGACACATCTTATTGAACACGATGGATTTATTCCTTTTTCCGATCTTTCTGGAATTTTTTCCATTTGCCGAGCGCATGTTATATATAGAATGGCGCCCAAAAGTTGTTGGCCGGCCATATTTTTTCTCAAGCGCTTTCTATCGGTGCAAGCCTTAAGGATAAAGAAACGGACAAGAAAACAACAACTCCTGACGATAATCGGATGCAATAATAGAAAGCGCTTGAGAAAAAGTATGGCTAAACAAACATTTTTGGGGTGCCATACTATATAATATGCCTGCCGAAATTAAAAAGACAGTTTGGCAAATGGAAAAGATTTCCAGAAAGATCGGAAAAAGGAATAACACCGTCGTTTTCAATTAGACGTCTCTAATATATATATATATATATATATATATATATATATATATATATATATATAAGAGCAAATTGTTAATAAAACATGCTATAAACACTTTGAAAAAGAGGTTAAAACATATTTAATTTGAAAAGGAAACACAAAATAAGTGCATAGACCTTAATCTGCGCGGAATTTTAAAGAAATACTTTCCTTGTCATCAGAGGGTAGGATTTAGCAAAATGCAGGATCGGATTTTGCTTGCAAAATTATTTGATGAAACTGCAAGTAAGTCAAAGATCTTACTTGATAACAAAAAGTGAAGCAGAGGGAATAGGGTGAAGAAAAAAGTGATTTCACGTGAATAGTCTGGTGAAGGGTAAAGTATCCAATGACGATAAAATCCAAAAATGCAAATGCAAGAAAGTTAGTTAGATTTCCATTCGCGCAAGTAAAATTAAAGGGAATCGCGTAATTAGAAGATGGTGCAAAATAACCCAAAAAGCATAATTCGCAAATAGATACAAGGAAATGGGGAAATAATTCCAATAATATTTTTAAAAGAAAGATAAGATATGCGTAATTAAGAAAAATGGGTGAAGAAGTAGAGAGAAAAAAATGAGTGAAGAAGAGAAAAAATAAATAAAAAATAAAATAAAATGGTGATTGAATTAAAGTTAAAATTTATTATATATATATATATATTGAAAAGTTCGACCTATGTCCAGGTAACCTTCATCTAAAATTTCTAGTGTTTAAACCCAAAATTAGCGGATGAGCTGGTAGAGTCTGCAAAGGTCAACTCTTTTACCCTTGATCTCTTGGTAGCCAAAATTTAGCCCCCCAAACTGATTAGTTTCTTTATGTAAAATTTCAAATGTTTAGAAACAAAATTGTCTTAATAGTTAATATATATATATATATATATATATATATATATATATATATATATATATATATATATATATATATATATATATATATATATATATATATATATATATATATATATATATATATATATATTCACTGCCCGCATAGCAGCGGTCGAATAGCGCAACGTTTAACAGTTTAGACTGCCATTTGGGCGGTCGGGTTTCGGTCCCGGTTTAAGTTGTTGCTTGTCTAGCAACACTGATGAGCTGTGAAATAGCGAAACAGTACTGTATGTGGATAACTATATATATATATATATATATATATATATTTCATTATAATTTTGGACTATACTTGAATACTGGGCTTTATCTATATATCTATAAAAGAGAAATTGTCTGTGAGTAAGTCCGTGTGTGTACATTTCCCTACCAAATTACTCTGACAATTTCCAGTCTACATACTCAAGATTTGACATAAGGGAATTGAGATATCGTAAAATCTTTTTAATCGATTTTCGGCAAGAAATTTGGCTGTCAAGAGGTAAATGTTACAAGTATTTGATCTTTGAAAACTCTACAAAACTTTTCCGCCAATATTATGTCTAAACCCTTGAAATTTTAGATGTAGCTTCCTTGATAATAAATGTTATGGGGTAAAAATTGGGATCAAAGTTTTTAAACATTTGATCTCTTAGCCAATTTTTGGTTTAAACATTTGAAAATTTACGTAAAATGTATTCAGACATGAGGAAAGCGTTTTAATCGGTTTTTAGCTGAAATATTTACTACAACGGGGTCAAAGTTAAAAAGATTTTACTTTTACGGTCTCTAGCAAACTATTAAGACAATTTTGTGTCTAAACATTTGAAAATTTACATAAAGAAACTAATCAGTTTGGGGGGCGAAAATTTGGCTACCAAGAGATCAAGGTTAAAAGAGTTGACCTTTGCAGACTCTACCAGCTCATCCGCTAATTTTGGGTTTAAACACTAGAAATTTTAGATGAAGATTACCTGGACATAGGTCGAACTTTTTACTATATATATATATATATATATATATATATATATATATATATATATATATATATATATGCACATAAAATTATGAACAGTACATAAGTTCGAGCAAAGCTGGGCTGAACTGCTAGTTATGTAATATTTTCGTAATAAAAGGGAACGCATGAGCGTTACTTTATAAATTCCTAATTTGTTGAACTTATGAATTATTGGATATGTACTCAAGGTAACAAGAAGAAAACATATGGGTGTATGTGTGTGAACTTATATGAACATTAAGAAACAAACGTGGATTAATCTAGGTTTCGACAATATAAAATCGTCTCCGTGGGTGTTCCAGACTTAATCAATTGAGTTGGATATGTATGATCTTGATAGTAATTTACTTATAATAGATTTATATATATATATATATATATATATATATATATATATATATATATATATATATTGAGCATTTTTAGAAAAAGTGTCGGTTTGGCGTTAAATTCATGTCCACCTATTCACCGAATTCGAGGTAAATAAGATAATTAAACAATCTTCACACTTGTATATTTTTCAGTTAATTTAAGAAAATCGGTGTTAATTTGATTATATTTAGATATGTATCAGTTCGATTTTTAAATGCACTGTATGGCCCTCGTCCAATATGAAAATCCGTACATATCATTAATAGCTTTCACAATCTTTGGTTCAGTTCATGTCCGATGTAGAAAACTACAAAACTGCATATTTCATGCATAAAAATGTAAAATACTAAAAGATTTATAATCGATATAATCTAATTTCAATGTATAAAATAAGATCGTTGTTTTAACATTCAATGTTTCATAAAAACATGATATTAAAATTTTACGTAGTTATTTGAATACACACACAGTCACAGTCACATAGTTGCACACACACACACAAGACAGTAAATAAAATAAATTTATATATATATATATATATATATATATATATAATAAATTCGACAGCTAAACAACGAGCTCGGGTT